>NC_053167.1:129535626-129690626 GCF_016835505.1 Polypterus senegalus | reverse complement strand
CTTACTTGGTCAGAATATATTAAAACTGCTTTAGGTACTTTAGGCACCAGCAGGATAATTAACTCCTCAGGGTCACACCGTGAGTCACAGGCAGGAATTAAACTGGCTTCTACGGAGTTTCAGGTCCACGCCACATCACTCTGACTGATTTGCTCTAATCTAACATACAAATCCAATGTGTGTTTGCCCAGTATGGACATCTTCACTATTGTAGCCACTGTATATCCCTCTGCCAGGTTCTGCACCGATTCCCCATCGGTACAGGAGAAGCCCGTTGGCTTGGTTTCATTCCAAAGTTTCAGTTGGTGCCCTCACCCCCAGGCAGTGCGGCTGCTTGTCACGCCATTAAACTTACCGTTGTAAAAAGAAAGAGACTCGACACATGTAAAAAGGTTTGGGGCAGCCACCCGTATAATATTCCTAGCTGCAAAGGTTTGTTTTTTCATTCAACAGAGTAGTTGATTGTAGAGAGTCCAAGACAGAATTGATGAAAGTTGGAAAAGGCCACTGTTAAATGGTCAGACAGGAAGTGATGTATGTTAACTGGAAGTGATGTGGGTTGACTGGAAGTGATGTTTCTCTGACATCAGCCTGGGAGCAGGGACCGGAAGTGACGTTCTTCTGGGCGCCGGAATCAGAAGTGACGTTCTTCTGTGCGCCAGAATCGGAAGTGACGTTCTTCTGTGCGCCAGAATCGGAAGTGACGTTCTTCTGGGCGCCAGAATCGGAAGTGACGTTCTTGATTCAGATAGGTTTTCCCGCGGCTGGTCTGTTGAGATAGCAGGAGAAGGTTTAATGCACCCGCCCTCCCCTGGCCTGGCGTGGAATTACCTTTACTTGGTCCACACAACGTCCCCCTATTCGCACGTGTGTGACACCGTATATCCATCAAAGTTTGCACAGGCAAACATTCATTCCAAACATATTTCCCCTCTGGCTGCACCTGCACTTTAAGTGCCCGTAGGAGACATTTTTAGAAATTGGCACAGAGATACAAAGTTGATCTGCATGGTGGGTTTAGCCAGTGATATTCTGATTTGGATGCCAGAATTTTTTTTCCCACTGAGGCATTTTAGTGACTTGCACTTTACTCTATCCTAGGCAACACCAGGTACTCCTGCTAGTTAGCAATATTAACCCCCTTATCACTGAGGAGGTGTATGAAGAAGATTTTGCCCAAATGGGAAGTTCCAGCCCTCATGTGAACCTAACTCTGAAGGTGGGGGTCTTTATGGCCGTTTCTTTTGTCTAGCACTAGTCATTGAGCGCAGGCTCAGAGTGCTATAACAAGTTCACAAACAGGTAGCTGTGAGTGCAAACTGTACAAATGGCTAATTACATCATAGGCGCTCTCCCATCACAGAAACTTTCTTTTCTCTGCGTCAAGTTAATTGAAGGTGGAGTGAGCGATATCGGCTTCACTTGGCAGCCGGAAACATCTAATAAATAAGCAAGACAGTTTGTCAGTCCCAATGTCCGTCACAACGCAATCACCAAGTGAGACGGAGAGTAAATATTCAAAAGCTACAGTTTTAAATGATAAATAAAAAAAATCAAATGCATGAACATGATTCACAATATTAAGGGGATCCTAAAACAGTAAATGCTAATTTAACTCGGAAAAATGATATGTCATGGTTGTGAGAAATGTGGCAACACTGTCACGTCATCCACACGTGATGGAGGCTACTGTTCTGACCGGAATCGGAAAGGTAGAGGACGTTTTCATTCCACGTATACCTCGGATTTCCACTGAACTCCATTTTGAAACTCTAAACAACTTTAACTTCCTGTACGTCTTGCATTTGCAATGTCCATAAACAAAGAGCAAGGACAATCATCTCAGGTTACTGGAGTTTACCTCAAAGAGCCAAGCTGTTCACATGGCCAGCTATATGTATACGTTCTTGGTCCTAATCGTGTATCATAAGGCACTCTTAATGATTCGTAGCAACTATAATCAGTTATTTATTAATAATGGTTCCTGTATGATGTACAGCAGTAGGTCCCGCGCCACTTATTGTCCCTGACCACTTCCATATATTGCGTTCACACTGCACACCATGAACTGTAACCTTTACACAAAATATGTGCCATGAAACAAATAAAAGAGTGATGTAGTGTGACATATGGCAGGTCTGGAAGTTCACAAGTCCCACTCCCATTTTACTACCATGGCTTCATGAGGGAAATTACTGCTTCAATGAGGTGCATGATGTAGCGCACCACGTAGGTGGCTATGAAGAGCGATGCAATGTGATGTGCGACACTCCCATCTTCACCAGTAACAATCCAAAGTCCAAACTCATAACAGATTTGTAAGATGGTGCCAGTGCTTGTGGTCAGCCAATCATGGCCCAAGCCCCACCCACAATCGTTTCTAGTTGAACAATGAGAAGTCAAACAAAATTACACTTTTATTGTCTAACTGAACAGATTACAACATGCAAGCTTTCGAGGCAACTCAGGCCCCTTCTTCAGGCAGGCTGAACAAAAAATGCATACATGTACACATGTGTTGTCCTGTTTGCTTCATCAGGCTGTGATCTTCAGCTCTCTCTGAATCGGTTTGCAACTAAGTGTGAAGCAGCTGGGATGGGACTCAGCACCTCCAAATCTGAGACCATGGTCTTCAGCGGAAAAAGGGTAGAGTGCCCTCTGGGTTGGTGGCAAGATCCTGCCCCAAGTGGAGGAGTTCAAGTATCTCTGGGTCTTGTTCATAAGTGAGGGAAGAATGGAGTGTGAGATTGACAGGTGGATCGGTGCGGGGTCCACAGTGAGGTGGGCTCTGCATCGGTCTGTCGTGGTGAAAAAGGAGCTGAGCAGTAAAGCAAAGCTCTCAATTTACCAGTCAATCTATGTTCCTACCCTCCCCTATGGTCATGAGCTGTGGGTAGTGACCGAAAGAACGAGATCGCGAATACAAGCGGCTGAAATGAGTTTCCTCCACAGGGTGTCTGGGCTTTCCCTTAAAGATAGGGTGAGAAGCTCAGTCATCCAGGAGGGGCTCAGAGTAGAGACGCTGCTCCTCCGCATCGAGAGAAGTCAGATGGGGTGGCTCTGGCATCTGATCTGGATGCCTCCCTGGTGAGGTGTTCCAGGCACGTCCAACTGGGATGAGGCTCCGGGGAAGACCCAGGACACGCTGTAGGGACTATGTCTCCTGGCTGGCCTGGGAACACCTCGGGATTCCCCTGAAAGAGCTAGAAGAAGTGGCCGGGGAGAGGGAAGTCTGGGCATCTCTGCTCAAGCTGCTGCCCCCACGACCCGATCTCGGATAAGTGGAAGAGGATGGATGGATGGATTCCTGCGGTGGGAAGTCACTTAGTTTTTCCATAAAGGTTACACAAAGGTTCCTGTTGTGCAGTGGCAACGCAACACACGAAAGTGACCAGAGACAACAAGTGGCCCAGGGCTTATACATCATACAGGAACTCATTGCTGTGGTGTTCACAGGTGGAACAGAATCCAACCAAACCGTACAGTTGGTTCCAGGAGCCTTCTGGAAAGCCAGGGTGCAGGTTTAGCTGGGCTCCTCATACAAGAGGAAGAGCTGGGTGGCGTAATCACTTTTACCACCTACTGGCCACTTGAGAAGACTCCTGTGGCTGGAAGTGGTCACAGGTTCAGGTTGTGAACATGAGGGGCAACTCCTTTTTCCACTGGCTGGATGGTCCATGGGACGGCTCTTTCACTCCCATTCATCTTTACACAAAGAGCAGAGCGACTGCCGTGCTCCGCAATCTACTTCAAGAAAACTAAAAGTAGAGGCTCCCGGTTTTGTGTAATGTATAATGTATATAGCGACTTGTGGTGATTCTTTAAGATTGGAATGAAACAGTCGGGATTGTAGGAGTTTTTAATGTGAGGCAAACTGAAAGAACACATCAAGTAACGTATGCTCCATTTCAGCTGCCAGGTTTTTTTTTTTGTTAAGTTGCTTAGCAACCAACTACTATAGCTCCATTTTTGGTATAAAATGAAACAAAGAAATTCAGCTGTAAGCAGACAAAATAATTGTGGAAAAGAATTTTAGTATTTGGATAATCGGACCAAAAATAACTAATGTTACAATAATGTATATTTTTTTCCACTTTTATATATCAGCGTCTTGCAGTTTATGCCAGTTTACTTTTCTTGTAACTGATATTTCCACTGATCAGGTATAGTTAACCTATATTTCATATAGTGCCTTTCATGTTACTATTTTCTTACAACTACAACTGAAAAATGTGGTTAGTAATATTAATGAACCTACAAATTTAATTATTTTTATATACAGTAGTGCCTTTCACAGCGAGTGCCATCACAAACCCGTCACAAAGCACATGAAGGCCCTGTCACTGTCACACAACTTTTTCAGTGACAGGCTTCATTTACGTAATCATAAAGTCAGACATCTCCGTCAGACTGGTCTCTGGCTCACCCTATTAAAGTCAGTCCAAGTAGTCTGCGATTTTGCCCTGATAAAATGAAGCAGGTTTGGTTTTGTTTTGTAGTTGTAAAGGTGGGCTCAGTGGTGTCATTGGGGGAAGAGGTGGGGAGGGGGCTTCTGGGGCTGTAGCCCATGATCTCGAGCGTTTAGCCCCTGATCAGTCCCCCTTCTCTGTCTAATGAACATGATCTTCGAGAGCCCAGCCCTTGCTCTGTTTAGTACTCTGATCACAGTCATCAACAGTGCGAAACCCTGCACGTCAACGACTTGAAAACTCCATGGGGGGCTGTCTCCCCCACTTACAGACACGCTGCTTATCCAGTCCACTAATATGACAAGGTAATGGCTTTATCAGAGATGGGGGCCTAACCCCCTAATAAGCGCTGAAGCTAGTGAAGCCCCCAGGTGGGCTGTGTGTGCATGAGAGCTGACAACCAATGAAAGCTCATTGAGAACTACAAGGTATAGATGCAGTGAGGAATGCAGGTGTTTTGGACCTCACAAACAGAAGAGAAGCTCATCTGTCTGATGGCTCGTGTTTTATGTACCATGATAGAAAGGAAACAAAGGAAAAAGGGCCAAGACTGGGGCAGACTTTGCTGTACCTGTAAAGCATTTGTAGAGCACCTCACTATCGGGCGGCACGTGACTTGTGGGTAGTAAAAGGGGTGAGCATATAATGCACTGCAAACCTGAAGTCGTGTAATTTGCCACACCCTGCAATGGCTACTCGTGCTCTCTAATTTTATCTTGTAAACTGTTAACATTTTATATTAATATAGTGGCTCATATTGAGTACCATCACAAGGCACTTTAAAAACAATGAAGAATAGAATGCACAGTAAGACATTTTTACAAGGTGGACTTTAACAAGAATGTATTTAAAAAAATTAATTATTTTTATATATAGTGCCTTCATGGTGTGTGCCATCACAGAGCTCTTTGCAAAGAATGTAACATTCCTAAAGCACTTAATCAAGTTAAGTGGTATGAGTGGTTGGAACCTTTCAGGCCAGCGCTGGGCACAAGGCAGGAATCAACACTGGTGGGCTCTCTACTCCATTGCAAGACCCACCCATGCACACCCCCAAAGACAATTTAGACACAACCTAACATTCAGTTCTGGTAAGAATACGTGAACTCCACCCAAGACTTGATTAAGACCCCACAGGTGGACCCCTGGGTGATTTAACAGAGCATTGATCATGTTTTAAAGCAATGCAGTGGGATTATTTTCTCAGTTAATGGCGCGGGGACACGCGATCGTATGCGGGCGGTTCCGTAAAACAACTGCGCCGCTCTGCCACCCGTATTTGGCTAATTGCTTGTTCAACATTAGCCTGGCTCCAGTATGAGTGTACACCACGATGGGGTTTGTTCCCACTTTATGCCTGACGCTCTGCACACCGTGCCCATGAATTTGTCATGCTGGTTTGAAAATAAACGGGTGGACTTTTATGTCAAATGTTTTTATTGCTACCATTGCTGTAATGATGGATTTTTAGTACATACGGCAAATCACCGGTTTGCACTTTTTTTATCCGAGAAATGTGTCTAAAAGGTGTGTGCACGGTACGAATCACCCTCTCAAATCTGAATTTTCTTTTGGAAGTGTTTCTAGGGCGCCCCCGTTGTGCCACTTTGTTCCCGTTGCTGCCCCCAAGTTACTTACATGTATAAGCGGCTTAGAAAATGGACAGACGGACAAACAGGCGTTTGCCCGACTTGTGTAGCTGCTGCCTTGAGACTTTCCACCTGACCCTGAAGTCCGTGGGCGCTTCGAGCCCTCCACCATCAGCAAAGCCAGGCTGCCCTGTAGCTTTTTGGTAGGCATTCGCGCTACAAGGACACTCTCGGAAACTGAGCGAGCTGAGCTTCCTGAAAATCAAGGTTATCGCGTATTAGCCTCTGAGGACGAGCTCGTCCGAGCCGCAGGCCGTGGATTCGCGTTTATGTAACGCTGTGTGGGAGTCACGCCGCCCACCTCTGCAAGGTATTGATGCTTGAAAATGGAGAGGATTGTCATTAGCGGCCCCGATAATGAATGTGGGTGGCACTTTCATGAAAATAAACAAATCTAACGCACTGCTTTTCTTTCTTTTTTTTTTTTTTGTACGGATTTAATCTTTCGTCTGCCGTTGCGCTTTTTAACCAGAAACAGCCTCGATGTCGAATTTTAACTGTCGAGTCGCGCTTGTGTGGCATTCGTGCTTGAAAGACGCGAAAAGCGCGAGCGCCGGTACCTCCTGGTGCTTGACAAGCTCGGACCATCTGAGATCAGTCCTTCGATTAAGAGCCTGACCTGCAGATTTTTCCACTGGGTTCTTTACAATATCACTGATAAAAAATTAACTTGGTAGACATTGACAATGCCTGGCCGGATAGCCTGCAGTCTTCGCGTTCTGACTGCGTTGTTGCGCAGCTTGTTCAGAAGTGCTTCAAGCGCACGGTGATCGTGTCTCTCTGTGGAGGTTGTCATACAGTATACCCGCTGTTCAAACCATACTCACTGACTGCACTGCCAAAAGCATATTGGGTTAAATAAGCCCTGTACATCGGTTGCACATAATAAAATTGTTTAAATCAAATATTATTTAATTATGCTTAATATACTTCATCCAGATGGATAGAATATAGGCGGATAGACTGTATACACACACAGGCAGACAAGCAGACATGTAACGCACTATATTATATTGACACAGATAGAAAAATAACTATTAAAAGTACTACATTGTACAGATACAAAGAGACAAATGAAGAAACATTATATCATAAATAAAAAGCCCTCTACAAAATGTATAGATAAATAACAAATGTCAATACAGTATAAGACAAATATGTGGGAAGGTATTGAGAGAGAAAGAGGTGCTTTATAATAGATAAATAGATACAAAAGGCAATAAATAACAAACAGTCATGGCCGAAATTATCGGCACCCCTGGAATTTTCCCAGCAAATGCACCATTTCTCCCAGAAAATTGTTGCAATTACAAATGTTTTGGTATACACATGTTTATTTCCTTTATGTGCATTGGAACAAGACAAAAAAACAGAGGAAAAAAAGCCAAATCTGACATCATTTCACGCAAAACTCAAAAAACCGGGCTGGACAAAGTTATTGGCATCTTAATATTTGGTTGCATGGCCTTTGGAAAAAATAACTGAAATCAAGCGCTTCCTAAAACCATCAACAAGCTTGTTACTCCTTTCAACTGAAAATTCCGACCATTCCTTCTTTTGCAAACTGCTCAAGGTCTCTCAGATTTGAAGGGCGCCTTCTCCCAACAGCAGTTTTGAGATCTCTCCATAAGTGTTCAATCAGATTTAGATCCGGACTCATTGCTGGCCACTTCAGAACTCTCCAGTGCTTTCTGGGTGCTTTTCGAGGTATGTTTGGGGTCATTGTCCTGCTGGAACACCCATGACCTCTGACGCAGACCCAGCTTTCTGACACTGGGCCCTACATTGCATCCCAATATCTTTTGGTAGTCTTCAGATTTCATGATGCCTTGCACACAGTCAAGGCATCCAGTGGCAAAGGCAGCAAAACATCTTAGAACCTCCACCATGTTTGACTGTAGGTACTGTTGTTCTTTTCTTCTTAGGCCTCATTCCATTTTCTGTAAACAGTAGAATGATGAGCTTTACCAAAAAGCTCTACCTTGGTCTCATCTGTCCACAAGATGTTTGCCCAGAAGGATTTTGGCTTCCTCAAGTACATTTTGGCAAACTCCAGTCTGGCATTTTTATGTTTCTGTGTCAGCAGGGGGGTCCATTTCGTTCAGATGTCAACGGATAGTTCGAGCTGACGCTGTTGCACCCTGAGTCTGCAGAACAGCTTGAATATGTTTTGAAGTTGATTGGGGCCGTTTATCCACCATCCGGACTATTTTTCATTGCAGTCTTTTATCAATTTTTCTCTTCCATCCACATCCAGGGAGATTAGCTACAGTACCATGTGTTGTGAACTTCTTGATTATGTAGTGGACAAAGGAACATGAAGATCTCTGGAGATGGACTTGTAGCCTTGAGATTGTTGGTATTTTTCCACAGTTTTTGTTCTCAAGTCCTCAGACAATTCTCCGTTCTTCTTTCTGTTCTCCATGCTTAGTGTGGCACACTCAGACACAACACAAAGGTTGAGTCCACTTTTCTCCATTTTAACTGGCTTCAGGTGTGATTGCTATATTGCCAGCACCTGTTTCTTGCCACAGGTGAGTTCAAACGAGCATCATATGCTTGAAATAAAACGATTTACCCACAATTTGGAAAAGGTGCCAATAATTTTGTCCGGCCCATTTTTGGAATTTTGTGTAAAATGATGTCAAATTTGGCTTTTTTCTCTGTTTTTTTTTGTGTTGTTCCAATGCACATAAAGGAAATAAACGTGTATACCAAAACATTTAGAATTGCAACAATTTTCTGGGAAAAATGGTGCATTTTCTGGGAAAATTCCAGGGGTGGCGATAATTTCGGCCTTGGCTGTAGATATCAAAAAGCAAGGTATACATTTTAGATAGATAGGAGAGGCGCTATATAACATAGATTTGAAAGCCACAGTATAAAATGTAGATGGATAGATAGAAAAAATGCACTATCTACACAACCATCCAAATTTTCTTTCTTGCTTGCTTATATTTAAATATTATCTATCTATCTATCTATTTAAATTTTATACATTAACTTTCATATCTAAACAGGAAAATGTCTATTTGACGTAAGTATCTATATAAAATTTTAGATCAATAGATTGGAAAGGCATTATAAATCATATACAGTAGATATGAATGCCACTGTATACAATTTAGATAGAAATACACTCTCTATCACTGTATGTCTATCTGTCTTTCTTAATTTATATAGTATCTTTCATAACTGTATGTTAGACACACAGGAAAAACACTAGCTGACATACGTATGTGATATGAAAGCCAAAGTATAAAATTTTAGATAGGTAGATAAAAAGACACTATGTGTGACTTCTTTATACAGTGCCTTTCACAACTATATGTAATATATTGTGGCTTTCATGCCATTATGATAGGCAGTGGTTTTTTCTATTTATCCAATACTAGCAAAATACCTGCGCTTCACAGCGGCGAAGTACTGCCTTAAAATTTTTATTAAGAAGAAAAGTAAACCTTTTTAAACTGAGGGAAAATATACCAATAATTATTTATTAAGGATCTCTTTGTATGCCACGTTGTCAGTTCGGCCCTCCGATTGTAATATGGCCAAGCTGAGCTTACTCTTGAGCATGCAACGTACAGTTGGCCATGTGAACAGTAATCTTGTTTCAAATCTCACAGCTTGGATTGCTGCTGTCATAATCGGTTTGAGTTTCATGGTTTGTTTCAGTTACGTTAGTATTTGCTAGACTTGATGTGTTGAAGTGACATTCGACATCTGTCAAGCGTTGTAAGCATACAACCGGTTTCATCGATAACTTCACATCCAGCTTTTGAGAGTTTAAACATTCATAAACATCAAAGTGTCCACTACTCAAATCGTCACCTGTCAATCTAAGATGTTTAAGAGGCATTGGCGGTTCTCCAAAGGTGTAAAATATTTGGCCATTTCGGTACACTTGAAAGCGACAACCGAACAATTCAACGGCAGCCATCAACTCACATGCAGATCCATAGGTGAAGGGCTTCAGCATTTCACTCTTCTAGTGCTCCTGTGTAGTCTAATTATCTCCTGTACCGTCATCAGTCCACACCTTGAACCTGTCCAGTCATTCAATACATAAGACACAATGTTCCTCCGGATATCAAGAGTGAGCCTGATATGGCCATGCAATATGTAACAAAGAGAATGGAAAAGGCAGGTGCCATCTCTGGGCATGGAAACCACTCAGTAAGTGACAGTTCTTTGATCGATGTTGATCACCTCGATAGACATGTTAATGGGGGTACGGTTGGAATGATAAAGGAAATGAGTACCTGAACAATGTAAAGTAAGTCTAAAATACCTACACAATAACTATAATCGTAATAAACGAACAATAAAACAGCGGAGAAGCCGTGGATTAAACAAAAAGGCTGTAGTTATCAGCAGGGAGACGTGAATCCCGTGGCAAAGCAAGGAAGGGAATGAAGAGACTGGAGCGACGGACGGCCTTATATAGGCAGGCAGCCAACAACGTGGGAGGCGTTGGGATGGGAGACCCAATGCCGCCTCACACGATGACCGACCTGCAGGCAATGGATGTATATATGTACGTAAATAGGATTAATTTAGCATTGAGTACCCGCGTACCAAATTTCTTGAAGATGGGCCCATAAGTAACAAAGACCGTTGGAAAGTTCCATATGGTGGCCGACAGTGGCGTCATACCACCGAAATAAGTACGTACGTTGGTTTCGGTTAGCGCAGGGAAGCCACCTACCAAATTTCGTGAAGATGTGACCATAAATAAGAAAGTTTAACATGCTGGATGTTGTCGACCGTTATGACGTTACGCGTAGAATTTCGAAATGAAACCTGCTTAACTTTTGTAAGTGAGTTGTAAGGAATAAGCCTGCCAAATTTCAGACTTCTACCTACATGGGAAGTTGGAGAATTAGTGATAAGTCAGTCAGTGAGTCAGTGAGGGCTTTGCCTTTTATTCGTATAGATACATATATGTTAAACACTATAATATTTAGATGAATAATTAGGAAATACACTCTATAATGTATATATATATATATATATAATATATATAAAAATGTTCTGTACAAAATTTAGATGCAAAGATAGTGATCTATCTGTCTGTCAGTCTATTTATCTATTTATTATATAGTGCCTGTCTGTCAATCTGAAAGGCACTATATAAAATTTAACAAGATTTCAAAGGTTTTCTATTTGTCTATCTAAACTTTGTACTATGGCTTTCAAATCTATATGTTATGTAGTGCATTTCCTATCTATCTATCTGTGTGTCATATCACATCTCTCTCTATTTCTCTGCCCACATATTTATGTTATATTGACATTTGTTATTTATCTATATATCTCGTAGAGGGCCTTTTACTTAAAATGCTTTCTTTATGCATCTGTCACCTTGTGTCTGTATTATGTAATGCTTTAATATCTCTGTTTCTGTCAGTGTCCATATTATAGTGCCCTTCATATCTGCTTGTCTGTCTTTGTGTATGTCTGTCCCTCTATCTGAGTGTCTTTCATTCATTTCACTGGGTGTCACAATATAGCTGTTTGTATGCTTATGTTTCTCTCTGTCTAGATAACATACAGTATGTTGGTTTTCCTCTGCCTAATCTAGTGATACTGATGATTGATTTATAAGTATTCATATTATATAGTGCCTTTCATCTCTGTCTGTTTCTGTATTTATATTTCTTTATGGACAATATATAATATATATATGTTCTTCACCAATCTATCTACCAGTTTGCAATTTAATGTGACAAGCACATGAAGACAAGTCCGGGCTCCAGCATGAGTTTAAACTACGCTTACATACTAGCCCACATACAGTAGTTCCATATCACTTGCTAAATGTAATAAAATCACTGAGGGGGAAAATTACAAATGAGGAGGATTGTACAAAAAAAAACCTTCAAGGAATGAGTGAAAAGCTACAAATGAAAAAAAGCTTGAGAGTGCATTATGTGTGAGGGGAAATCGGGATGAGCAGCACCTAAATGTGTCGAGCAGAGGTTCGAGTGCATCAGCGTGTGGGAGAGGAGCACTTTGACGGCGGTTAATGTTCTCATTATTTTTTAGTATTTTGCCGACGTTCACTTTGCGATCACACCTTGTAAGTCACATAACTGGAACAAAATGAACGTTTAATAAATAGACATTTGTTGAATAAATAATTCAAGTTGCTAATTGAGCCGGAGAGGAGGATTATGCAGGGGAAAAAAAACAAAAACAAAGGCTGAGGATAAAAATAAAGCTGCTTCAGAAATAGATGAGGAGGAAAAGAAATCTGCTCATGAAATGAACACAGTGTGTCCAAAAGCATTTAGGGCACTTTGGTGTCTATGAATAAATGGGGTCTGATGGAGATGAGCCCCCACGGGACTCATAGGACCAGACCAGGTGAGAATGAGCAGGTCTTCACATGGACCAGCGTAAAGTCACCTGGAAGTGTGCTGACCAGCAATGAAGAAAACGAAGGCTTGGACTGCTCAATAGGCTGTCAGTCCATCAGTCACGGTCTTCTATAGCGCCTGGAGGAACACTTTACAGAATACCTGAGCACACGATAGCCTGTCTTGGATACAAAAATGGGCCTCATTCTACCACTGTCCATGACTACTTATAGCGTAGTGGGCTTGATCCTGTTGTTGCTTCTGGTCTACAGTTTGCTATTTTTTTTTTGCACTTTAAGGATCAAATTGGGTTTACATTTATTGCTGTAAACTGCCAAAGCATTAAAAATGTGAGGTCTTAAATATGAAAAAAGAGGAGTAAACAACACTAAGGATAACGGGGAGTCAGTACTAAATGCTAAGCCCAACTCCACTGCCTTAGACATTCAGCCACACTGCCTGCCTCATTCTGCCTTTATAGCATCTTTCCGTAAAGACCAGCCTCACACCAAACACCTTTCCTTGTCAACAACTACAGTTTGTGGTCTGATCAAGTGACATGTGACCGTCATCCCAAACTGTTTTACACCTACTGTGGCAGATTTGTAGTCGGTGAGTGGGGTTGAACCTCCAGCCATGTGGCATGGTACCCCTCCATGAAAAAAAAGACCCCACAATTATCTCAGAAATAACTCGAAACTGACAAAAGTCATTGGCTCTCCATCATTGTTTATTCTGTATTCAACAAAAATCAGACTTTGTTTTTGAGTTTTGATTCAACAGAATATTTCAAATAATAACATAAATGAAAATGACCTGCACAAGAATGATTGGAACCTCAACCTCATATTTTGTTGCCCAACCTTTAGCGTGTACAGTCACTGCACACAAATGTTTCCTGGAGCTGTCCATGAGACTTCTGTGCCTGTCCATAGTTCATTTGGCCCACGCGGCCTGGACAAACTGGTCCAGCTGTTTCAGGTTTGAAATTTGTCTTCTCCAGACTGCATGTTCCAGTTCTTTCCATAGATGTTTGATGGGATTCAAATCAGGGCTCATGGAAGGCCACTTCAGAACAATCCAATTTTTCTTCTTTGCCATTCTTGGGGTCTTTCAGTTGTGTGTTTTGGCTCCTTATGACCTGTGACTGAGACAGAGCTTTCTGACGCTGGGCAGGATGTCTTGATGGTCTTGAGATTTCATTGTTCCCTGCACAGACTCAAAGCACCCCGTGCCAGACACAGCAAAGCAGCCCCAAAACATAAGCAAGCCTCTTTCATGTCTCACAGCAGATATGGTGTTCTTTTCTTTCAGGGCTTCATTTTGTCATCTGTGGATACAGGGCTGATGTGACTTACCAGAAAGCTCCAGTTTTTTCTCGTCTGTCCAAATCCAGGAAAACAGAGAGTTTCAAAAATCACTTAAATCCAATTATTTAGGATCCTTTCTGGTGGTCCCAACAAATGTGTTGAGCCCATTTTAAAAGATCTTTGTAGAATAAGTAATACTTGATCTCTTTTCATACTTGCTTTGGTTTACCCAATGACACATCAAAGACATGGAGGCCTACAGGAGACAATGACTATTCATGTCATCATTTTTCACGTGGCACACGGCACTTTTTCAATAAGGAGACAAACAAATTTGTCCACGTCTTTAGAGTTAAAGAGTAGACAGGAGTAAGAGTTAAAGAGTTACAGATTTAATTATGATTTATTTTAGGTGTTGCCCAAACAAAGAGTTGGCAAACCATACAACTTGATATTGCTAGATGTGTAGTTTCAGGCAGCACATAAACTTGCAGTTACATTTGATTCTTTCTAGTCATCTCTCTTCAGATTATCATCTCTATAGAGCCAGGCAGCCTGTCTGAATATGGCCACCAAGAAAGAGAAAGTGGTCTTCTCAACATGAAGAATATCAGAGCGAGAGAGACTGAATTTAAATCAGTTCCTGTAACACACCATGGACTAATGAGGTTTCATGTTACACACCAATCCTAATCAGCTACACCTCAGTCCTCCTGACGCTGCTTTCATATTAGATTGTGTTTTTATAAGAGTCATGGCTCAATACCATACCATTCTATCCAGCTAGATTGCTCTTCCTTCTTAGACTACCTGACACTGTTCCGAACTCGGTGGAAGGCATTGAAATTAATGAGAAATGGAGGAACTGAACTAGGTTTGAGTTAATTGTAATTGTGTAGTGGTTGTTTTAGTATTCCTGAGGGCTGGGGAGGCATCTGCAATCTATGATAGACCAATTACTGTGACCAAAAATGTGATCTGAGCTGAAAGGCAGCGTTGCTAACCACTGAGCCAACATGCCACCAACAACAAAAGACACAGACAAAATGATAACCACAAACAAAATACAACAGACAACCACAAACTAGCAATAAGTAATATATATATATATATGTATGTATGTATGTGTGTGTGTGTGTGTGTGTGTGTGTGTGTGTGTGTGTGTGTGTGTGTATATATATATACATACAGTGGTGTGAAAAACTATTTGCCCCCTTCCTGATTTCTTATTCTTTTGCATGTTTGTCACACAAAATGTTTCTGATCATCAAACACATTTAACCATTAGTCAAATATAACACAAGTAAACACAAAATGCAGTTTTTAAATGATGGTTTTTATTATTTAGGGAGAAAAAATCCAAACCTACATGGCCCTGTGTGAAAAAGTAATTGCCCCCTTGTTGAAAAATCACCTAACTGTGGTGTATCACACCTGAGTTCAATTTCCGTAGCCACCCCCAGGCCTGATTACTGCCACACCTGTTTCAATCAAGAAATCACTTAAATAGGAGCTGCCTGACACAGAGAAGTAGACCAAAAGCACCTCAAAAGCTAGACATCATGCCAAGATCCAAAGAAATTCAGGAACAAATGAGAACAGAAGTCATTGAGATCTATCAGTCTGGTAAAGGTTATAAAGCCATTTCTAAAGCTTTGGGACTCCAGCGAACCACAGTGACAGCCATTATCCACAAATGACAAAAACATGGAACAGTGGTGAACCTTCCCAGGAGTGGCCGCCGACCAAAATTACACCAAGAGCGCAGAGACGACTCATCCGAGAGGTCACAAAAGACCGCAGGACAACGTCTAAAGAACTGCAGGCCTCACTTGCCTCAATTAAGGTCAGTGTTCACGACTCCACCATAAGAAAGAGACTGGGCAAAACGGCCTGCATGGCAGATTTCCAAGACGCAAACCACTGTTAAGCAAAAAGAACATTAGGGCTCGTCTCAATTTTGCTAAGAAACATCTCAATGATTGCCAAGACTTTTGGGAAAATACCTTGTGGAATGATGAGACAAAAGTTGAACTTTTTGGAAGGCAAATGTCCGTTACATCTGACGTAAAAGGAACACAGCATTTCAGAAAAAGAACATCATACCAACAGTAAAATTTGGTGGTGGTAGTGTGATGGTCTGGGGTTGTTTTGCTGCTTCTGGACCTGGAAGGCTTGCTGTGATAGATCGAACCATGAATTCTACTGTCTACCAAAAAATCCTGAAGGAGAATGTCCGGCCATCTGTTCGTCAACTCAAGCTGAAGCGATCTTGGGTGCTGCAACAGGACAATGAACCAAAACACACCAGCAAATCCACCTCTGAATGGCTGAAGAAAAACAAAATGAAGACTTTGGAGTGGCCTAGTCAAAGTCCTGACCTGAATCCAATTGAGATGCTATGGCATGACCTTAAAAAGGCGGTTCATGCTAGAAAACCCTCAAATAAAGCTGAATTACAACAATTCTGCAAAGATGAGTGGGCCAAAATTCCTCCAGAGCGCTGTAAAAGACTCATTGCAAGTTATGGCAAACGCTTGATTGCAGTTATTGCTGCTAAGGGTGGCCCAACCAGTTATTAGGTTCAGGGGGCAATTACTTTTTACACAGGGCCATGTAGGTTTGGATTTTTTCTCCTAAATAATAAAACCATCATTTAAAAACTGCATTTTGTGTTTACTTGTGTTATATTTGACTAATGGTTAAATGTGTTTGATGATCAGAAACATTTTGTGTGACAAACATGCAAAAGAATAAGAAATCAGGAAGGGGGCAAATAGTTGTTCATACCACTGTATACACACACATATATATATATATATATATAGTTGGATATCTGACTTTAAGAGGGTGTTCCAGTAGAATACTCCAACTAGGAACCCTTCAAATGCAATACAGCATCTAATATGGTCTAATAGGATGTGGAGTGACTTTTGCAAATTGTAGCCTGTAGTTGTAGACACTGTACATTGTGAAGGACGGCCGGGTCCCATGCCCGGCAGGGACGCCCCTGCTGCTTATGTTCCGGGGGAGCCACCATGGGCACTCCAGTACCTCCCCCAGGACACTTGGTGACAGCCTCCATGGCTGACGGTGATTCCCCAACCACCCGCAGGGCTCCATGGGAGATGGAGTCCTCCACAGCCTGGTTGGGGGCTCGGATGGCCGCTAGGGGGAGCTGCATGGACTCAGCAGCCTGGCTGGACAAATCTTCAGCCCCACCCAGAGGTGCAATTAGGACCAGGTGGTCAAGCACCTGGAACACTTCTGGGTGGGTTATAAAAAGGGCCAGCCACCACCACTCAAGGAGCCAGGGTCGGGAGGAGGAGGACTGCACTTGTGGAGGAGTGGTGGTAGTGGAAGAAAAGTGTGTTGCGGTATTCTGCTTGTGCTTTGGGACTGTGTATTGCCTGTGGGTCACGGGGAAGACGTGCGTCCACGGGTGAAAAAAAATAAAGTCTGTGTTTTTATACGTGCCTCCATGTCTTTCTGTGTCAGGTCAGGCGCCTATATAGCGCCTTTGTTACAACATATAAAACCAGAAGTTAAAGATGTGGCAGGATTTTTTGACTTCTCCGTTTTCCAAATCAATCATTGGCAGCACCCAAAAACTGTTTGTGAACTGCACATTCACAGTGGAAGAGGATTTTGCACAGCCATCGCACATAGAGATGGCGGGTGGCATTTTTTCCCCTTTCCTGTCTGCAGTTGCTCTTTGAAGAAGAGGGTTAGAGTTAGCCTCAGAAGGTCATTCGCCTTCTATTCTCCGGTGGTAGGACTGCCTTACATTATCCATAAAGGTTTGGATTGTTTGCAAGCAGCCTAGAGATGAAAGTTCACTACAAAAGTGATTATGAATTGATTTGTCAGAAGTCTTGGCTCCTTTCTGGCAGGGGTGAAGTGCCCATCTCACTGTGTCAATATGTCGGTGTCTCTCTGTTTCTCTCTGTCTTGTTTAATCGGAGGGCGTCTAGCCTTCTTATGGCTGAATTTCGACATTTTGATTAACTAAAACTAGCCATTGGATATGATGCGCAGGAAGGACTTTTATTTGGGCAAATGGAATATAAAAAGGTGCGGCTGGTGTAAAATTAAGCATGGCCTGTTATTTTTAAACTGTCAGATCGCTGCTCTCAGAATTTGAGTTCATGCCAAGTACCAGACAATGGCAGGCTCTTCAGCTCAAATGCTTGTTTTACTTTGGTTGGCCGTTAAGCACACGTCTAAATGGGCTGATCCTCGACCCCATTCTGTCTCTCTTCATAGGTACACCAGACTGTCTCTGTGCTGTGCTGCCCTAAATAGCCATCTTAGAAAGAGAAATAAAGGCTTCTGTCAGCTTGTCCTCATGCAGAGGCTCTGAACGCCACGAGTGTCACTGTGTCTTCTCCACTAAGCTCCTTCTCAGCCTATGTAGGTGACTTTTAAAAAAGCTTTCCATCCACACATTCACAAACCTGATTAACCTCAGCAAAATCGGACACACACTCTCAGAGTCTGCTTTACTTACTGTGTCTAAAGCCAGTGGCACATTACACGTCTTCTAGTTGGTGGGTGGTGGGGGTGACAACCTTGACAACTGCAGTTGCCGTTCTCATGACATTAAGAATCGCAGGGTAGGACACACTTTATGACTCCGTGATGACTTTCTAGTTCAGTTTCACATTTCTTAAGTATCGTGCGCTAACCCCTTTTGATGAAAGCCAATAACGTTCTGCCTGACTGAGCCTGAAGCTTTCCAAGTACAGTATGGCGAGTTCAGCCGCAATCTCTGCACTTTATTTCCACTTTATACTGGCGCATAAAACAATGATTCATCAGACAGACTAGCCTCTCTTCTGTTTGCAAGGTCCAAATCGCCGGCATTCCTTCTTCCTCGTCGTTGTATTTCCTGCTCATTGGTTCCCACCTCTCACACACACACAAAGCCCACCCGTACAACTTGTTTGATTGTGTCAGGGAGATTCACAGACTGGGGATGTTAGACTACACATCTGTGCCTTCTCTTTAATATTACAGTTTATAAATGAAGTCTGTGACTGGATATTGCTGGAAAAGTCGTGTAATGTGACAGGGCCTTTTAGAGGGTGCCGATAACTCTGGAAGTCATGTGACACAAGCAGGAGTAAGGACAGGGAAATATCAGCAACAATAAGATGAATGTCTAGAGCACATTTTCTAACACAATATATAACTGTCATGATTTGGTTTTATGCTGATCGGTAACTTATCATTTTGTACTTTTATTGGGAGCTTTTGAGGTCAAGGATTGTGTTCTTTTTGTTCATTTCTTGACATTCTTAATAGTTTAGACATTGTGCTTTGTTTTGCACTATCTTGGATGTGATTCTAGGCCCTCAATCGCCACCACCTTGAAAACTCATCATTAGGTGTGCTTCCCTCTGTTCGTAGGGGCGTGGCTTCTGAGGTCATGACCTGTGCTTTATCAACGTGATGGTATAAAAGGACTGGCAAAATGAATTTCCTTATCCAATCTGTGGATACTAAAAACTCCGAAAACAACTTGTGTAAACTTTACTCACGTGCTACATTCAGGTTTGACCACTTGCTTGTTCTCTCAACTGCCAATTTTGTCTCTCGTTTTGGCTTTGGTTTTCTTTTATTCTCGACCCTTTTTTTGTTCTCCTACATGCTGCCCCTTTGTCTTGTTCAAAACTTTGATCTGCCAATTCACTGACAGAACAGTAGCTCAAGGTGCTTTACAAGAAATAGCTGCAAGAAAAGAAAAATTCAGTTAGGTAGGAATGATAATGAATAAAGAGCAAAAACTAAATCAATATGGACTGAGAAAAAAAAATAGATATGTAATTAGGGGAAGGGAAGTGTCTTTATATATACAGTCATTTTGGTTTTTTTTTAACTCCAAACATGAGTCTGATGATAAGGTCAGATTGCTGGAGGAGAACAGAAAAAATAAAAACATGCAGATAACAACAAACTCTGTGCATTCTGCCTCACATAAATGTTTTGTAAGTCGTTCCTCATTAATTTTTAGGCTTTGTCCCACAGGCTTTGATGCAGTGGATCCCCTGTCATTTGAGTCAAGTGATGGCTAAGCATGGTGGCCGGGATGGCAGTCAATAAGGACTGTTTGCGCCAGGGTCTCTGCCCCGTTGAGTATTCCCGGGAGATGGGTGAGCAGGGCGAGATGAGATTGAGAAAGAATGAGGGAGCACACTGGAGAACGGAGATCAAGGTTATTCTGGTTCTGTTTTATCCTTGGTTTTATTGGGAATAGAAGGTGAAACATGAGTGAATGGGGGCGGCACGGTGGCGCAGTGGTAGCGCTGCTGCCTCGCAGTTAGGAGACCCGGGTTCGCTTCCCCGGTCCTCCCTGCGTGGAGTTTGCATGTTCTTCCCGTGTCTGCATGGGTTTCCTCCCACAGTCCAAAGACATGCAGGTTAGGTGGATTGGCGATTCTAAATTGGCCCTAGTGTGTGGTTGGTGTGTGGGTGTGTTTGTGTGTGTCCTGCGGTGGGTTGGCACCCTGCCCAGGATTGGTTCCTGCCTTGTGCCCTGTGTTGGCTGGGATTGGCTCCAGCAGACCCCCGTGACCCTGTATTCGGATTCAGCGGGTTAGAAAATGGAACATGAGTGAATGTGAACTTGAGGTAATAGTGACATTTGGTGGGCTAAAAGGCATGCGAAATCAAGAGCTAATGTAAATAAGTTACTCAATAAATTGGGTGCATGGTTATGCAGTGATAGCACTGCTGCCTTGTAATTAATGGTCTCGGGGTTTGCATTCTGGGTGCTCTCTACTATATGTGGTGTCTTGCATGTGGATCTGTGTGGGTTTGCTATGATTTCCTTCTACAGTCCAAAGACACGTGGCATAGCTGAGCTGGTGATGGTAAAGTGTCCCCTGATATATACAGTATATGAGGTGTGGCAGAAAAGTAATGAGACTGATTTTTTATTTACCAAAGTTTTTATTTTTTTCAAACATCAATGTTATCCCCTTCAAAGTAGTTCCCTTGGGCAGCTACACACCGATGGAGACGTTGTTCCCACTGTTGGTAGCAGCGCTGGAAGTCTTCAACCGGTATGGTCTTCAGCATGTCCGTTACACTCTCATTGATGTTTTCTAAAGTCCTGAAATGACGTCCTTTGAGGACATTTTTCAGTTTAGGAAAAACGAAAAAGTCACACGGACTGAGGTCAGGTGAATAAGGGGGCTGGGGAACCACAGGAATGCCTTTTGAGGTCAAAAATTCTGTTATGGAGAGGGCAGTTTTTGGGCACCATTTTGGCACAGACCTCTCGCATGTGCAAATGTTCAGTCAAAATTTGATGAACGGTAAATCTGTTCAAATTTAATTGTTCACTCAACATTCTTGATGTTAAACGACGGTCTGATCTCACAAGAGTGTTCACACGTTCGATGTTTTCATTGGTTTTCGAAGTTGAAGTCCTCCCTGAACGGTGTTCATCTTCAACGTGTTTTCTGCCTTCTAAAAATGATTTGTGCCAGCGAAAAACTTGAGCTCGGGATAAAGAATGTTCCCCATAGGCCTGTTTTAACTTTTCAAACGTCACACTTGCTGTTTAATGGCACAACGTTGCTCCAAATTCCGCTGTTCCATTTTGCATGACGCACAACCAAAAACACAACTTCGCTAATAGCAGTCACAAAAATCACGTAGTTAACGGAAGGAGTTGAAACTCGCACTGAGCTATGGGAGGGTACTGATACACGTGCTCTATCAAGGACAACAGCGCAGCGCCAGATCGCTTGCAGTGTTGCCAGTCTCATTACTTTTCTGCCACACCTCACACATACCGTATGTATATATATATATATGTGTGTGTGTGTGTGTCTGTGTGTGTTGTTCCTCCAGTGATATCCAGAGGTTGTTACTCCCTGCACCCGTTGCTTGCTATGATGACTCCAGCTGCCCTTGTCCTAGATAAGCGGGTTTTAGTGGATGTGTGGATCAATGAATATTATAATTTGTCCTGCCCAAAGTAACTTCCACCAGCATTTTGCCAGTCATTAAAACACACAGAGAAACACTCTTAACAGCTTCAATTACAGGTTAGTTCACCGTTTGAGATTTAGCTTGAGAGCGGTTATGTCAACATAAATAATGTTGCATTCTGTATTTTCCTGTTTTACACCTCCTAAAGACACTCCTGTTGGCAAACAGAGCCTCGGTTGTGTGAGCGATTGAAGCCGTGGTATGCTCATGTCTGCCAGTATACACAGCAGCATGGCGGTCTGAGCAGATCTCTCACCCACATCACACTGAGACAAAATATTCAAAAAACAAAAATGTGATCTCTGTCACTTTGATGAAGTAAACAACCACAAGAAAACACTCTGACTTTCAAATTCGTTAACTAAGTCACACCTGAATGTTACACTATGCAAACATTTTCTGTCTTCTTAAAATACAAAAGTGCTTATTTTGCAACAATTACAATGCGTAGACAAACTTAAAAACAGTTTAAATTTCATTAATGGTTGTCGGGAACAGCCCGACCACAGACAGGCAGACACCGATGGTTTACAACCCAACACACATTTATTTACCATATTTACAATATCTACAGTGATGCACTCAACCCAGTACCCCGTACCAATCACCCTCAGTCCAGGCCTTTTCCTCAATGCCTTGCTTCAGACCACCTCCACTCCTCTCCTCCAGGCTTCATCCTCTTCCACCCGACTCTAGCTCTCGAATGGAGGGAGGCGGCCCCTTTTATATCCACCGAAATGTGCTCCAGGTGCCTCACAATGATCTTCTGCCAGCTGTGCACCCGGAAGCACTCTGAGTGTTCCTGGTCTTATTCCCCCAGCACTTCCGGGTGTGGCGGAAGTGCTGAGGGCCAGGACTCCTCAGGCATCCGGGTGCCCCCAGCGGGTGACCACGGGCCCCTATAGGGTTTAGCTTCCATGCTTTGTTCCTGTGGTCCCCATACCAACGAGGGCAGCTGCCCACTTGTGGTCGAGAGAAGGCATAATTCCTCCTTCAGTCTTTCCGGGCGTCCCGGCTGGGTACCACCCCCAGCCGCTCACCACATGGTATTTGTGTCGTTTTTCGTGACAATGGCTGACTTATAAGCCAATGTAGAGCTCCTACTGCCGTCCTTTTCGGGTGGTGTCCTAATTTGGATTTTACATTATGGAGACCCTCATGCAGAAATTACCCAGTCCAAAAATGGAAGGATGGATGGACAACAGAATGTGACTGTTAATCCAATAAACTTGATATCACTGCTGAAATGCTACTGTTTCCATAAGGCATGTCATATATTAACAGGAAGTTGCTACTTTAAAAGCTCAGCCAATGAGAAACAAAAATCCAAAGAATTAAGAGGGGTTCCCAAACTTTTTCATATGACTATTATTTATTCACGTCCTGCACTTGTCCTGTGTTTACGTCTATGTACGATGCACTGTGGTCCTCTTATTTTGTGCCACTGTATGCTGCAATAGATAGATAGATACTTTATTAATCCCAAGGGGAAATTCACAATACGGCATATGGGTGGTCTGACAATAAAGCCCCCTGTCTTGACTTATTCCCTGGCTTATTTTTATCTTTCTTTATATTGTTATTTTTGAATTATGTTTAATGTTTTATTAGGTGCATTTTGTTTATGTGCTTATTTATTAGTTAGTATTAATGTACTGTGTATTTTCCTATGTTCCTTGTGTTTTGTGGATTTTACCCCAAGAGGTGGGGGCATCCTGATGTCACTGCCAGGGGACCACCCTGGGCTTGTTTATGTCATACCTGGGGTGTAGGTGTTGTGATTGATGTTTGTATTTCATTTTTCTTTGGTGTTATCTCACCTATAAAAATGTGTTTTTCTCATCTTCTCTGGTGTTTTTATTAGGCAGGGAATAAGGTGCTGATATTTTCTGTTTGGAGCCTTTAGGGTTAGTGCTAAAAGTTATTTATTTTTCCATTTACATTTTTCATATTTGAGTGACACCTTTACCCAAACTGACTTGCAACATTTGAGATACAATTGGTTCTATTTCTTTTGTTTTCCAAATTGGAGCACAAGTAGGTGAAGTGACCTCCTTGGGGTCACACAACATCAGTAGTAGGATTTAAACTCACAACCTCAGGATTTGAAATCCCAAAGAGTTAACCGCTATGCTACAGTCCCCAAAACAAGCTCTAATGTTATCATGAATATTTTCTGTTTGGCTTTTGCCTCATATCAGTTCTCAATGCCATTTTTGTTGTTGTCTTGGACAATTTAAGAAGTTGTGTCTCCTGTCCCTTTGAACTCACAATGGGAGGTCACAAAAACGAGAGTACGCCTTATTTAGGAGTCATAGTGGACTCTAAGCTATCGACTTCCTGACAGTGTTCAGAAGCCATTAAGAAGGCTAACAGAATGTCAGGTTATATAGCGCCTTGATGTGTGGAGTACAAGTCACAGGAGGTTCTGCTCAGGCTTTATAACACACTGGTGAGGCCTCATCTGGAATACTGGGTGCAGTTTTGGTTTTCAGGCTACAGAAAGGACATAACAGCACAAGAAAATGCCCAGTGAAGAGCGATTAGGCTGATTCCTCAAAACTCACCCCCTGTAGCCCCTGAAAGATTAAAAGAGCTGAGCCTTTACAGTTTAAGCAAAAGGAGATTAAGAGGTGACATGAGTGAAGTGTTTAAAATTATGAAGGGAATTAGTCCAGTGGATCGAGATGGTGACTTTACAATGAGTTCATCAAGAACACAGGGACACAGTTGGAAACTTGTTAAGGGTAAATTTCGCACAAACATTAGGAAGTTTTTCTTTACAGAGAGAACCTTAGACACAAGTGGAGTAAGTGAACACGTAGTGTGGTAGACAGCAGGACTTTAGGGACTTTCAAAACTCGACTTGATGTTTTTTTTAGAAGACTTAAGTGGACAGGCCTGGCGAGCTTTGTTAGGCTGAATGGCCTGTTCTCGTTGAGGTTGTTCTAATAATGATTCCTCTCGTAAATCTGTACTGCCCGATAGTGACATCATCGCTGCAACCATATAAAGGTCACCGACAGAACCAAAGTTTGATGGAAATTACATACATTTCTTTTTTTAACTACTGGCATAGTTTTCAGCTCTGATTTCTGGTTAGTGTTTCTGTTTTGCAGCTTCTCTTTTCAACTTACGGTATCAACCTTCGCTTTCTTCTGACCATGTCGTTTGTTACTTTTTTCAGTTGATTCAATAGGTTCATCCGACGTCCCTTGATTGTCCTGAAGTGCATTTCTTGTGTGTTTGTTCTTTGGATGTTTCTCAAGTTTTGGTTACTTTATTATCGTTTTTGGAGTATTAGATATTGGATTGGACTTGTTAGCTTTGGGTTGCCTTTCTACCCTCATTGATTAATTTTTGTGCTTTTCCTCGGTTTGCCTTGTTTTTGAGCTTTTTTTTTTGTTATTTACACTAAGTTCTTTGAATTTCAAAAGCCAGTCCCCCATTTTGGGCCTGCACAGGCTGAAGTCTGCCTGTCGAGTTTGATGTCAAGTAATCCTGACCAAAGTCTCTAAGAAGGTTAGTGAAGGTCCTGCAGTGGTTTGTGGGTCTTTTTGAGACTTTCAGGTTTTTCATCATGTCTGTGACTCCTGGGAGGAGGAGGAGGTTGGAAGTGTGCACTGATTACAGCGCATTGCCGCACCCAACAAACGGTGAACCTAATCACAACAAAATCAACCCTTGAACAGGATGCCAATCCTTCACTTTTATGCAGCAGAGAATTGTATTATTATTATTATTATTATTATTATAGTACCTACTGACGTGGCCATAAATATTGGATACCCTTGCATTTTGTTCACATAATGCATCATTCTTCCTGAAAAGCATTGAAATGAAAATATGTTTTCTCATCCGTACATGTATTTCTTTGGTTTGCAATGGAACAAAACAAAAAAGCTCTGATAAAAATTCAACTTTTGTTAAACCTGCAGTTGAAAATGCCCTGTAGATAATTATCAGAACCCTACTGAAATTTTAAGAAGTAGTTGCATTGCAGGCATACGTCAAGCACTCACTTCTATGAATTAGTGTCATCGTGTGTGTCACACGAAACATAAAAAAGAGAAGGAAGAGCAGAGAGTTGTGTAAAGCCCTGTTGCGATGATGTTCTGGCGTGTAAAATCGTCATATTTTGAAATTGCAGACTGCTTATATTAAGTTTAAATTGAACTGGATTTGCAAAACTCATAGTGGAACAATTAATATTGAAAGCATCCCCTTTTATACATCCTTTCTGTATTGCAACAATAATTTATAACTTTAATGCATCAGTTTCAGTCAGTGAAGGGAGTGGAAAACAAGTATGGACACCACAGAATCGGAAGGTGTTTCAATTATTTCTTTGAGGGCTGAATATGTTTTCCCAAAGACAGTTTCTGAAAAATGGTTTCACACAGAAATCAACATAAAACGTCTGTTGCTGCATACTGTGGCTGCCAATTTGCCAAGAATGTGCAGCATGCTTGCTGCCAGGCTGCCTGCGTGTGGTGGTCACGGTCGCAGTGCATTGTAATCTGGTTTTTACTTCTTATCATTGTTAAGTGGCAGCCCTACCTGGCAAACATTGCCAGTACCACAATTAGCTGGCGACCAGTCAGCTGAAGCTGGTACCTTACATTCATTTTTGATCACTTGTGCCAGAATCGGAATCTGACAAGTCATAGTCCAGTTCAGAGATAAGAATAGGCAAAACGTCATCTGTGGAGTATTTTGTTTAACGCATCTGCTTTGATCTCTCGCCAAATGTCAGTGCCATTTTTGCCGTTGTTTGAGCCTTGCTATTCATGCGAGCGCAGGAATTTCGGTCAAACCAATGAATGTAACTTTCCTTCTAGCAACGAGAGACCAACTAAAACATGACAGATGGTTTTGTCACCGTTTACATTCGATTACCATCGTCAACACCTCCTTTTGACAAAAGTCAACTTCAGCCCTGAAAGAGTTAATTTATAGCTTGGGAATAATTAGCATTATGGAGGTGCATAAAAAGATCAAAGACTTTGAGTCACTCATCATTAGAACAGCCAGCCAATCAAATGTGTGCAATGTCACATGTCATGGAGCCCCACATGAAATTTCAACATAAATAATGGTGCATCTAAAGGACAGCAGAGCAACCATGTAGAAACTGCTGTCAGAGACCAAGACACGGCAGAAAGAGAGACGGAGACCATTTCGCCAGTGGCTGAGTTAAAAAGCTGATCAGGACAACATCCACCACCACCAACAACAATACTTTATTTCTTGTATAGCCCAAAATCATATACTGTAGTACAAGGAATACCACAATGGGCTTGACATGCCCTATTTTTTGACAGCTTTCATTCTGTAAGAACACAAGGATAAACTCCCCTCCTCCCAAAAAAAATCCAAAATAAATCTTGGGAAGGGCAATTCAGAGAGAGATCCCCTTCCAGGTAGGGTGGGTTTACAATGGGTGTCACAAAATGGGGTAAATACAACACATAAAGCAGTCAAGTCAGTCAGTCATTTGCTAACCTACTTAGTCCTGATCAGGGTTGTGGGCGTCTTCTGGAACCTGTCCCAGCTAGCATAGGCTGTAAGGCAGGGAACAAACCCTCACAGGGTGCCTTTTCCATCACAGGGTGAACACAAACACACACACCGTCATCCACAAACGGTCCAATTTAGGATCACCAATTCATGTAACCTGCATGTCTTTGGTCTATGGGAGGAAATTGGGGCATGCGGAGGAATCCCACAGAGACACTGGGAGAACATGCAAACTCCACGCAGGGAGGAGCCTGGGACTTTTTACAGGGAGGCTGCAGTGCTACCACTGTGCCACCATGCCGACCCCATACAAAATAGAATACAAGTAATGTTCTTCACAGAGCTAGATGGCAAATCTATCATGGCCACCTCAGAAATACAACACAACAGTACAACTTTGTACCTGCACGCCACACCTCACCAAGTGCTGAAACAGAACAACACTACAACTCCTGAGGCGAAATGCAAGAATAGATTACAGCACTAAATACAGAACAGTCAAGTGTAAGGATACATTTTTGTTCTAATACATCAACAACTAGAAACTAAATAACAAAACTAATAAACAACATCTGTCCGTCCATTGATGAACCATAGCCAGATTATAGAAGAGGGGTCACACAAGCCAGACTCAGTCAGTGTCCTGGAAACCCCAGCTAACAAGCCACCTCCCCACTACTGGCCATTCCACAGCTGAGTCAGTGCTATGCCAGCCAATCAGATGAAAGGACCCTCCTACCCAATGACTCCAGTGCTCCATTATCTGAGATGACTTTTCTATAGCAAACAACTTGACAAGTGGCGCACAAGGATACAGAGAAGAGAAACAGAATAGGGGAAGGTTAGTAACAGTTTATAAATATATTAATTATGTATTAGGACTAATGACTAACAAGAGAGATGTGGTATGCACAGCTAATCAGCAGCTCTAGTCAGGGTGTGCTGAACTGAAGTCATGAGTCTATAAATGCTGAGACTAAAGGGGGGCCTCTTATAGTAGTAGGCAGACCACTCCACAGCTTCAGGACCCTGTAGCTAAAAGCCCAACCTTAATCCACCCTTGACATAGTTGAGTTTCAGTAAGCATTTCTAAGATGTTTACTATCTGTTTTATTATACTTTGTTCTTTTGGTATTATTATACTGTACTTTAATAAATACCACATTGTTTTTACATTTCTATACTTTGTCTTTATTTTCTGAACAACTGAAAGTAAATACAGGGGGTCCTCGGCTTACGACACAGTTCCATTCCTACAACAGTGATGTAACCCGAAGTTTGGTGTAAGCAGAAACATACCCTAGCCTAAGTCACTTACCTATCCTCACACATTTGCAAAATCATAATCTACAACGTAAAAACACAACTAAGCCACAGAAAAAGGAATGGACATAAATATACTGTACTGTAGTAACAGAAAAAAAATTACAAAAAATGAGTGTAAAAAAAATTCCTTACTCTATTCCTTCTGTTCGCTTTACAATGTCTAATTTCACTTCCATCGTGATGGTTTTCCTCTTCTTCGAAGCACTAACATCTGAAGACTCTGACTTTCGTTTAGGAGCCATGATAAGGGCCACAAAGTCGGCAAACAAAGCCTCACAAATGGAACACTTCCTCCGCGTGCCACCAAACTAGTTCGCCAACTCCCTCACTCATATGCTGCGTTACTGTCTATTCTTCTGCTGTATGCAACCAAACTAGCTCGCCCACGTAGTCTGCAAGCACGACGCTAATGGCGTAAGCCGAAACACTCACATCTCAATTTTTTACATTTTTATGGGAGTGAGCGTTGTAAACTCGAAACGTTATATGTTGAGACGTTGTAACCCGAGGACCACCTGGTGTGAGAGGATTGGTGCTACAGGGTTGTCAAGGTTAAGAGGTCGTACCTAGGTAGAAGGACAAGTGCGGCAGAAGTAAGACCCCGTTGGTTAGTAAGTGGCATTTAACCAAAAGGGTGCTAAGCCTTCAAGTGTCTCGGGGTCACCCATTTTTTTGTTAGTGCTGGTTCCTAAATGGAGTTCTGAGGCGTGACAGGTTTGAGGTGTCACTCTTATGTACTTATGTGAGATATTGCAGAGTGACTGGCAGTAGGGCATCACTCATATGTAATCCTGTGAATATGATCTGTGGATGGGGGGAGTCCTGTGTGGAATACTACAGACTGTGCATCACCCATGCGTAGTTGTGTAAATAGGATCTCTGAGTCTGTGTGTGTTAATCTTATGGTGTTGGAGTGGACCAGCCTAGTAAATGGACTTGGTAAGTCTCACAGATCTCATGATAATAAAGGCAGGATTAGTTTTACATCACAAGGAGGAGTAAAGTCAGTGTTTGCAGTGCAACCATCATGATTTTGGGTCCTCAAAGGCCTGCAGTGTTTACATCTGTCATTCGGTCCACTTCCAGCATTGCTAGGGGCGTGGCTTCTGAGGTCGAGACCCCTGGATAACCGACGTGACGGGATCAAAGGAGTGCAAATCCTAATCTGATTTGCGGCTACCAAATATCTGAAGTATTTAAAGTTTATCTTTGTGCTCTTTTTCCTGCGTGTACTTTTGGTTTTGTCCTTCTTGTTCTCCCGACCGTGATTATTGTCTGTCTTATTGGGCTTCAGTTTCATTTTCTTTTTATATCTTTTTTTTTTTTTTTTGTTTTTTAAACATGCATCTCTCAGTTTTTGCTCAAATGTTTATCTTCCAGTTTGCTGACCAAACAGTGGCGGTACACAATCCATACCACCACTTCCCAGTTTCTACCATAGGAGGACCTGTAGTTAATCTATGAGTACTGGTACATTGTTATTTTGGACTGCACAAGCAACCCTTATTTATAATAACATGATAATAATAATTCTTTACATTTATATATTGCTTTTCTCATTACACAAAGCGCTTCAGTGAGTGGGGAGCCACTTCAACCACCACCAAAGTGTAGCATCCACCTGGATGATGCAACTGTGGCCATTTTTGCACCAGTACACTCACCACACATTAGTTGTAAGGTGGTGAAATGGTGAGAGAGACTGCCAATTAGAGACAGGGGGTGATTAGGGGGCCAGAATGACTAGGCCAAGGTGGGCAATTTAGTCAGGGCATCAGGAGACACCCTACTCTTTACGAAGAATGCCCAGGGATCTTTTATGACCTTGATCTTGCATCACGGCACTGGGACATTGGGATCAACATTCAGGCCACAGGGTAAGCGCCACCTGCTGGTCTCACCAGCTTAGCTTCAGGTAGATGACCTCTTCTGAAGCGCATGTGGTATGGCTGCTGGCAAATATGTCCATTTGCACCTCCAAGGGGGGACCCTGCAAACCCAATACCCAATATAAATCGTACATATCCTGTGGATCTTAGAGGGAATACCACATCCCACCCCTTTATTCAGCAAACTCAACAAGGTGTACACCGGCAGTTCTGTTATTTCACTTCAAGCCCCTGTGCAAAGTAATTATTACCAGAAGACCTCTAATTTTAGTTTCATCCGAATCGCTGAAATGATGGAATTTTACTGACAGTTCGAATCGCACAGGACCACTTTAACTTAGCGTTGTTTATTACAGACCCTTTTATAGAAGCTAAATGGTTCTGAATAGGGCTGAGGTTTAGTATGAAGGAAGGTAACAGTCAAGCATGAGCATTATAATAAAAATTGTTGCTTGGGGTAGTGAGTGCTGCCTGATGAGGGAAAAAGATGAATTTAAATGATTTAAACACAAGTCTTCAAACTAACAAAATGTGGAAAAAGGGAAAGTGCTCTGAATACTTTCTGAAGGCACTGTGTGTATATGTAACTTTAAAACATGCTGGAAGAGTCCATCCCTGAATGTGCTGGTGCTTGTGGCAATAGAGGAGCGAGAAGAGCGGCTGTGCAGGATGACTGGGCCTGCTTGCCTTTCTAAGTTAGCAAGTGTTGTGCATGTCATGAGTAGAAGGCAGATGGGTGCCGCTCAAATTCTGTGCCACCTTCAATGTGAGGGTATGCCAGTCCATCGCAGCAAATATTCTTATTGCTCTCATTTGACCCTAACCTTCACCCACTGAAGTATCCTCATTCTGGAGAGACCTGCTCATGACCACAGAAGAATCTACACTCCAGTGCCTTGTGACTTATGATGACCAAGTGTGAAGAAGCAGAGCGATGTTCATCCGAGATGCACGTCTATGGTGCTTTTAGTACAGTTGCCATTATGAAGTTCCTCTTCCCTATTCATGTTTTTCTAAACGCTTCCCAATCAAAAGCCTGGAATTTTAATTGCACTTAATTTGTTTTCCATACTCTGCTTGTCTCGTTCAACTTCGCTTCTGTGTTTGTGTAAGGAACTTTGTGGTTCTCTTTATGAAGGGGGGCTGAGGCGGCAATTTGGTAAACAGAAGTGGCCTACTGACTCCTAATTAAAATTCTGCCCTTTTTTATTCCGTCTGTTTACTAGTAATATTTTTATATTTTTGGGTCACCTCCCATTAGTTTGCTAACAGAGCCTTTGTGACAGTGCACAGACTGTTGGACTAATGAGCTGGAAGAAGGCGACTGCAGTTGTCCTCTGTTGCTGTTCTGGGGCACTGGCATTGGCCCTGATGCTGTAGGGCCACTTGATCCTTATATTGGATTCAGCTGCTTTAGCAAATGGTGGGCTGGCATGGACGGACTGATGTCCTTGAAGAAAGCCTGACCATTTTGGGGTGTGGCTTCCACGCTATGTGTGGTGGCTTGGCATTCATTATACGTTTTTTCAGCTTTTAACACGTTTTCTGTTTTTTGGCTTATTGACGGTTTTGAACATTAGGTAATCTTCTAGGCTGATTCATTTCTGTTTATTTTTTCTCTAGGAAGAATTTGTTTTAATTTCACCTTATGTTTTGTGTTTACCGCGTTGGTGTTTTCTTAACCATGTTTGGCACTTTGGTCAGTGCTATTTGTTTTAACTTTGTGGTGCCTGTTCATGTTACAAATCGTGAGGATGTCATGCTGTTCAACGAGTCATAATTTTGGGAGTCATCTTGCTCTGGGAGGATGAAAACGTAATTTTGGAAGTGCAGGTGCTTTATTGAAAAGAAAAAGTTGCACTCCGCCTCTATTATAGATTTTGAATTTTGCTCAGATGAACTGCAATGAACTTTAAATGTACTCTGCAAGACTCTTAAAGGCAATGTACCTAATTACATCTGTAGCAGCCGCTGTGATGGTCCGGGTCAGCTACACAGTCCCCATTTGCTTCCAGGTGCCTCTTGTACCTGAAACCATCAATAGTCCTAAACCAAGTTGAGCCGGGCAAATGAGAACTCACACACTCGGCAAGGGGTTGGTGCAATGCGATTCAGTGCTTTTATTTGACGTAATAAGCAAAAAAAGTGTCCACATAGTGCTGTGCATCAATAAATAATCCATAAAATCCAGAGTAATTTGTGGCGGGTCAAAACAACCATTTTCAAATCCAGATAAACCAGTCGCTTAATTCCCGGTAAAACCACATCGGTAGCAAGTTCCTCCTCAGCCAGCCAGCAAGCTCAGTGAGTCCTTCACCTCACGTCTCTGCAGCTCACTCCAACTGGTGGAGACGACAACTAAAAACACCTCTCCTGACTCCCATCCCACCTGCCTTGACTGGCATTCTCCAGGATGCGCACAGACCTCCTTCATCCCATATGCCAGCGCAGCACTACCTGGATGGATGGGAGGTTCGTTCGCCACCCCCAGATCAATGGGGCAACACTTTGCTGTACTCTCAGGGCCTGGTCTCTTGTCTCCCCTCGTGCCCTGATGCAGCTACTGCCATCTGGTTTACTCCTGACTGTCTGCCTCTCCAACTCTTCTCTGGACTATTGTTTTCATGCTTCTCATCCAATTGTCTCCCCTCTCTGCTATACAGTCTCCATTTATAGCTCCAGTGGGGTGCAGGTTCTCTTATCCATCTGCTCTGAGGTGTTGATGAAGCTGAGTGACACCCTCACCAAGCACCCCAATCCGCACACTCCGCTCCGGGACTCACGATTATTTATTTAAAATCTCGCTTCACTATGAACAACTTCTCAAAGCCTTGTAAATATGCATAAGTGAATGCAGCCTGAAATAAGGTTGAAAGTGTGTGTGCACAGCTTTCTACGTGAAAAACATCAGCATTTATTAAAGAAAACTTGAGCAACTCTGACCCAAAGGTACACAGCATTTTGGAGAAACTGGGAAATGATGACCCCCCTTGATTAAGTAAGGAAATGCATTCACACCAGCTAAACGGCAACTCACTTGCATAATAATTCATATCACCAAGCAGTTATTAGAATGTGCGTTGACATGACAAACATGTTAAATATGATGTACAGACTGTATTTTAGTTCCCTTTTCAGAGGACCAACGCTATGTATTTGCACTGTTTTTATTCTGTTTATATCGACTACCTGTTGCTGCTTCTCAAAGAACAGGCCGACAGCTTAGGAATATCTCAGCCAAGCTTCACTCCATCATGGCCGATGTGCTGGAAGCCATTAATCAACCAGCGAGACGCTACATCCACTTTTCGTATGGTGTGGGTGTACGTAAATACAGTTAGATGCATAAGTATTTAAACAGCGATACAGTGCTCATAATTTTCACTCTGTGCGGCAACACAATGGATTTGAAACAAAACAGTCAAGCTGCGATTGGAGTGTAGACTTTGAGCTTCACTCTACGGCATTTAACAAAAACAAGACATGCAGGTTAGGTGCATTAACGATTCTAAATTGTCCCTAGTGTGTGCTTGGTGTGTGTGTGTGTGTGCCCTGCGGTGGGCTGGCGCCCTGCCCGGGGTTTGTATCCTACCTTGTGCCCTGTGTTGGCTGGGATTGGCTCCAGCAGACCCCCATGACCCTGTAGTTAGGATATAGCGGGTTGGATAATGGATGGATGGATTATATGAGGCATATAGAAAAGACAAGCCATTTTTATACATGGTCTTCCCATTTTCAGGGGCTCAGAGCATTTGAACAAACTAACATAATCGTAAACAACAGCAACATTTATTTATGTAGCACATTTTCATACAAACAGTAGCTCAAAGTGCTTTACATAATGAAGAATAGAAAAATAAAAGACACAATAAGAAATTAAAATAAGTCAACATTAAATAACATAGAACAAGAGTAAGGTCCGATGGCCAGGGAGGACAGAAAAAACAAAAAAAAAAAACTCCAGACGACTGGAGAAAAAAATAAAATCTGTAGGGGTTCAGACCATGAGACCTCCCAGTCCCCTCTATACCCCTCTATAACGGTCATTGTCAATACTTGGTTGAAAACCCTTTACAGTCAATGACTCCCTGAAGCCTGAACCCGTGGCCATCTCCTTAGTGCTGGGTGTCCACCCTAGTGATGCTACTGCAGCTCTCTTCAGGTGCTACTTGTTCGTTGGACTTTCTGCCATCAGTTTTGTCTTCAGCAAGTGAACTGCATGTCCACATGGGTTGAGGTCAGTGGACTGACTTAGCCATTGATGAATATTCTACTACCTTGTGTTGAAAGCACTTGGTTTGTTGTCCCAGTATGTTTTGGCTCGTTGTCTTATCTGTACTGTGAAGTGTTGTCCTATCAGTTTTGCAGCCATTTGTCTGAATCTGAGCAGGCAGTATAGCCCCCCTGTGCACTTCAGAATTCATTCTGCTACTTCTGCCAGCCGTCATATCATCAATAAACACCAGTGACTGACTTCCATTGGCAGCCATGCATGATCAGGCCATAACATTCCCTCCGCCATGTTGCACAGATGACATGGTATTCATCAAATCATGAGCCATCTCTTCTCTTCTCCATACTCTTCTTTATCAATCCTTCTGGTACATATTGATCTCAGTTTCCTTTGTCCAAAGTAAATTGTTCTAGAACTGGACTTCTTATGCTTGAGGCTTACCAGTGGTTTGCACCTTGTGGTAAATCCTCTGTCTTTACTTTCATGAAGTCTTCTGTTGATTGTGGACTTTGACAGTGACAGGTGGACCTCCCAGAGAGTGTTCTTGGTTTGGCTAAATGTCGTGAATTGGTTCTTCTTCATCAAAGACACAATTCTGCAATCATCTAGGACAGATGTCTTCTGTGGTTGTCCAGACCTTCTTGTGTTGCTGAGCTCGCCAGTGTGTTCCTTCTCTTTAAGAAATGGCTGATTTGACCATTCCTGGTGTTTCTGCCATCTCTCTGATGGGTTTGTTTTTTTTCAACCTAATGATGGCCTGTTTTTACATGCATGGACAGCTCTTTGGACCTCATATTGATAATTCACAGTGACAGCTTCCAGATGCAAATCCATACTTCTACCTGTTTAATAGTTAATGAAATAATGAGGGACCTGCTCACACCTGGCTATGGAACAGCTTTTCAAGTCAAATGTCCAGATACCTTTGAACCCCTGAAAACATAAAAATGGCTGTCATTCGTAAGTGGCTCTTAATGAAATTTTTCTTACACCCTTTGAATTAATGTTGAATGCCTACACTTCAATCATGTCATTGTTTCTTCATTTCAAATCTATTGATAGATACATAGATAGATACTTTATTAATCCCAAGGGGAAATTCACATAATCCAGCAGCAGTATACTGATACAAAAAACAATATTAAATTAAAGAGAAATAAAAATGCATTTAAAAACAGACAATAACTTTAAATAATGTTAGCATTTACTCCCCCGGGTGGAATTGAAGAGTCGCATAGTGTGCGGGAGGAACGATCTCGTCAGTCTGTCAGTGGAGCAGGACAGTGACAAAAGTCTGTCACTGAAGCTGCTCCTCTGCCTGGAGATGACACTGTTCAGTGGATGCAGTGGATTCTCCATGATGACAGGAGTTTGCTTAATGCCCGTTGCTCTGCTACAGATGTTAAACTGTCCAGCTTTACTCCTACAATAGAGCCTGCCTTCATAACAAGTTTGTCCAGGTGTGAGGCGTCCTTCATCTTTATGCTGCCTCCCCAGCACACCACCACGTAGAAGAGGGCACTCACCACAACCGTCTGGTAGAACATCTGCAGCATCTTATTGCAGATGTTGAAGGACGCCAATCTTCTAAGAAAGTATAGTCGGCTCTGTCGTCTCTTGCACAGAGCATCGGTATTGGCAGTCCAGTCCAATTTGTCATCCAGCTGCACTCCCAGATATTTATAGGTCTGTACCCTCTGCACACACAGTCAGCTCTGATGATCACGGGGTCCATGAGGGGCCTGAGCCTCCTAAAATCCACCACCAGTTCCTTGGTCTTACTGGTGTTCAGGTGTAAGTGGTGTGAGTCGCACCATTTAACAAAGTCTTTGATTAGCTTCCTGTACCCCTCTTCCTGCCCACTATTGTGGTGGTTTATAGAGCTAAAATTATGAAAATTGTGTCACTGTCCAAATACTTCTTAATCCAACTGTATATAAAACTCGACAGGTTTTCAGCAACATAAAAGTCAATTTACAGTTGTGTCTGGTTCTCCTAACATAATCGGCGCACTTCATAAGTGGATAAGATCTGTGTGTACGCATCCTTCTGTATGTCTGAAGTTCAGGAGAGGAGGCCAATCCAGTAACAGACTTGGGGAATTGCACTCATCCCATGATAATACAACGAGGATGACCAGGTCATTTCCATGGCCCAGGGGTTTCTCTCTAATCATGTGCTGTTTTTCTGTTTTTTTCTTCCAGCTTTTGTGACCTTGCTGAATGGTGAGCAGGCCCAAGATGCTATCCGGACATTCCATCAGAGTACATTCAGGGGGAAGGAGCTCACTGTGCAGCTGCAACCGACAGATTCACTGCTCTGTATCACGAACCTGCCACACACTTTCACCCTGGCGCAGTTTGAGGAGCTGGTGCGCACGTACGGGAACATAGAGAGGTGCTTCCTCGTGTACAGTGAGCACTCAGGCCATTCCAAGGGCTACGGCTTTGTGGAGTACATGAAAAAAGACTCTGCATCCAAGGCCCGCTCAGAGTTACTGGGTAAGCAGCTGGGGGAGCAGAGCCTTATGGTGCAGTGGACAGACGTCAACCAGCTGACTCCCGACCTCCTTCACTCCAAGTGCCTTTGCGTCGACAGGCTTCCAGCGGATTTTAGTGACACAGAAGAGCTGGCAAAGATCTTCTCCAGAAAGTATAAGCCGGTGTTCTGCCAGGTGGGTTCCTCCGTTTTAAAGTAGCGGGAGAGACGTTAGCTAGACCACTTGGGCTTCTGAGGGGTTCCTACCTAAATGGCACCATGCTGTTTCAACCTTTTATTGACCAGATGTGTGTCTGTCAGTCAGTTTATCTATTATCTATTATCTTATTATCTATTATATAGTGCTTTTCATTCTGTCTCTCAATATGTTATGTAGTGCCTACCTGCTATTTTTATATTATACTCTGTCTTTCCCTCTACGTATCCCTCATTTAGGATTTAGCTGAGGCTCTCCCTTAGATATCTTTTCGCTTGCTTTTTTCATTCTGTTGTCTTTCTGTTCCCTAATTGTATTCACTTTTCTGTCTTTGTGTAATGTTGGTTAATTATTTTTAATTTGTATATGCAAATTGTTCTGTTTTAGTTCATTACTGTGGGTTATTTGGTCTTGTATCTGTTATGTTAATTGGGAATTGGGGAGATGGGGTTTCAAATTAAGTGACAGCTGTCTGGTGCCTAAAGGCTATTTAAATCCCATGTGGCCACAGCATCCTGGCGGTGGCATTCACTCTTAGAAGCCATATATATATTGTGAGACATGGCACACTGAGACTGCCATCCCAGCCAGAGCTGTACTGGAATTTTTACCTGGCAGGGATACCAATATCATGGAAGGACTGGGGAAGACAATTTATTCAGGGCAGTGTCCCCCCAACACACTAGGTGGCAGCCCCCTGGGTTTCTGTACCACTACAGATGCTCATATATTGGGAATTGTAGTTCTTTGGGTCGGCCCTGCTGGTTTCCGTGGGTGCCCTAGTTTGTCGGGCTTCAGACACACCCAGGAACTACCAGAAGTAATCCCAAGCCACAGTTTTAGGACAACGGAAGTACTCCAGTGTTTTTCCTAAAAGCAGCAGCCTGCTTCAGTCCATGGAGCGAGAGTTGGGAGGAAGCAGGCAAAGCTTGCTGAAGAAGCAGAGCAGAGAAAAGAGAAGTGCTGTGTGGTTAAATTCTGTGTTTTGAAGCCCCGAGTAAAGGTTTGAAAAAAATTAAAACTTGTGTCTATGCCATTGTGTTGGGTGTTGGGACCACCCCCTAGTGGTCAATATATGCATATGTAAAGACAGAGAGAGATTGTCAAGCTTGGGTCACAACATTGCACAGAAGGTTGGAAAAGTGATCAGGTTTCCAAAGCACAAAATCTTTATTGCTGAACTGGCAGGTACAAACACAAGATGTTATTCAGAAGGGGTTTGTCAACAGCAGAAAAGCACACAGGTTGCAGCTGTCAAACACTGGGGTCCAAATCCCCTCTCCAGGTCAAAAGAACACAAAGTCTTCTTCATCAAGCAGGATCAATGGCTCGGAAGCAGGGACTGGAGCAGACACAGTCTGAGGGAGAGGGACAGGAGAGTGAGCTGTTAGGTTGGCTGGGGCTCGGTCTTTTAAACATTCTAAACCTCGTGCGAGAAGCATATTGGATGGTAAGCCTGCAAGCCTGCAGCTGATCCTACAAAGGGGACAGGTAAGAGTGTGTTTGTTTCTCATTGAAATAATGATTAATAGGGAGTTTCTGAAGGGCAGCTGTGTTTCTTTGCCATAGGTTTACTGTTTAACACAGAGACAGTCTGGAGTTAAGAGCGTAAGAGCGTGCAGATGGCAGCGCGATGCGGGAGGAAAAATGGAACAGGGGAACTTCTGAACTGCATGTGAGCAACAGTCATCACCGTTATGGGCAACTAACCTGCGGCGACACTGGTCAATATATATATATATATATATATATATATATATATATATGTAGTGCCTTTCACATTAGCATATAGGGACTGTCTGTCTGTCTGTCTTTCTGTTGTGTAACTGTATGTATATCTTGTATCTGCACCAAGCCTTTCCTATTATATAGTGCCTTTTCACTAGTTATGTCAACCTATGGTCAATTTAGTATCTAATCTATCAGTCTAATTTCTGCCTAGTGTTTTTCTCTTTAATAAGGCCTTTCAGACTATCTGTCTTGTCAGTGTGTCTATCATATAGTGCCTTTCACACTAATGTATGGTGTTTTTTACACTGTCTGCATTTTTCTGTCTAGTACCTACACATACTGTATTTAGTAATTTTTTTATTTATCATATACAGTAATGCCTTTTCATTATTTCTGTCTAGCTAGCTAGCATCTGTTTACTACCTCCTTTATCAGACTATTTTTTTATATTATACTAGCCAACCCGCGGCGTACCATACGCCGCATAATCAGGCCGGTTTTTTAATAATTTTTAAGCACAGGGAGAAAATTAACATTTGAAAAATCGGTAATGTAACAAAACAGCAAGAAAAGCAACATTGTAACAATGCACGGAACGAAGCAACACGCAATCGTCCGTGCAGCGCTCAGGCGCGGCGGGTGGAACGGGAGGAGAGGAGAAGGACGTCCACTCCCTCTGTCATGCTAGTCTGCTGATTTCTCGTTCAGTATGCACTGCCTGCTCATGTGCCCACCTCTAACTCGTCACTCGAGTCATTGTCGTCTTTGCACAGTCCAGATGCACCTGTGACTCACGTAGATTTTTCATTGCTCTGTGCGGTTTTGCGCTGCCTTTCTATATATAATCCACCAAGACACCTGACCACGGTAGTAGCGAGGTGGGAGGGGGGTGTGTACAAAGTGCATCTAAGAAGACGCATGTTTGTCGCGGATGCGAATTGCTGTATGTAGCGTGTAAAACAGTTTGCAATGGTGCACGCGGTCGTGCGTCGTTACCGAAAACTCGGTTTTTAAAGACTGCTTACTTCATTGTGTTTTAACCTCAGTTGTAAAGGAATGTTTTAAGGATCCCATAGGATACCCCTCGCAAACAGTTTTACACGCTGCATATGGCGATTCACCTCCGCGAGAAACATGCCTCTATGAACAGTCAACGTGGGTCGGAGCTGCATGTGACCTCTACGACAGACGAATATAAATGACGTCGGTTTTTCTGTGTTGTCGCTTCTGAGTTGGTGGGCGTGGCTCCTTCCTGCGTGCGCCATAGGTGTCTCACTTGTCGGCGGCTTAGTGAATCCACGTCCCTTCCGGCGTGCTTTTCATGGTTGTCTTGCCTTAGTGAATTATATATATAGATAGTGCCTTTCATATTATCTGCCTGTCAGTTGTATCTATGAATCATCAAGTACTTGTTCCATCTGTCTTCTATCTGTCTGCATCATATGTTAGGACCACCAACCATAGTGAGTGCAGAGTTTGGTGTCCTTCACTGCGTTTCAAGCGTACTGTGTGTTCTGGTAGAGGGTCCTGTTGTATTATGTGACAGGGAGAGAGGGATGGGCAGAAAGAGTTGGGACAAGCAAAAGAATATCTGAGACAGAAAGGGGACAGAAGATGTCAGTCCACACTCTCCTTACAATGAAACCGTCTGTCGGCCTCCCTTCATTTGGAAATTAAACAAATGGCTTTGAGCCAGTAATAAGGGGGGCTTATATCGCACATGTGTCCTTGCTTGTTTGTGTGATTTTCCTCCCTGTTAACATATAACACAAACAAAATCATTAATCTTTATTGTCTCCCCCTTTCCCAGTACCTTCATAATGTCCTGGAACTGCAGAGTCTTACTCTAGAAGAGTAACCTGAGTACCCCACCATAGGCCACAGCTAAAACTGCCAAGCGGTCCTGACCTGAGTCTGCTGGGAGACGTCGTCATTGTCTGCTAATGGGCAGATGTTCCCGCAGTGTGCTCGACATCAGTCTTCTCTTTTAATTACATCTCATGGATTATAAATTGTTACTAATTTTTCAGGATTTTGTCTGTTTCTCCTTGTAGTGAAGGGCACCTGTAGAGAGAAGAGAGAGAAAGATCAAATGAAATGTACTATATAATAGGTAGATAGATAAATAAAAAGAAAGGGACCTTATAGTAGATACATACTGTAGATAGATAAAATTTAAATTCTATGTAATACATATGCGGTAGATAAATACTGTATATAAAATGAGAGGCACTATATAATAGAGAAAGGCACTGTCTAGTAGATATATAGTATAGACAGATAAAATGAAAACTCCTGTGTAATACAGGGACAGAGAAAATAAAAAGCACTGTATATTAGATAAAAAGAATGATCGCATAAAATAGATAGATACTGTAGATGGATAAAATATAAGGTACTATATAATATGTATACTGTAGATACAATGAGAAACACTATATAATAGAGAGTTTAACTGAAAGGCACTATGCAAGAAATGTTATACATAGATAAAAGGAAAGGCAGTAAATAGTAGATAAACAGATAAAATGAATAGCACTATGTAATAGATACAGATATAAACAGATAAAATAAAAGGGACTATATAATACGTATGCTCTCTCTCTCTCTCTCTCTATATATATATATAATGAAAGACATTATATAATAGATACTGTAGACAGATTAAATGAAGCATATTGTATAATACAGAAATTAATGAAGAGCAACATATAATAGATACACTATAGATAGATATCTAAAATAAAAGGTAGTATATAATAGATGAATAAACTGAAAGGAACTGTGTAACAGATATTGAAGACTTATAAAATGAAATACTGCATTATAGACACATACTGTAGATTGATAAAATGTATGACACTAATAATAATACAGAGATTAAATGAAAAGCAGTTATAAATAACTATAAACAGGTAGAGTAAAAGGCACTATATGATAGATAGATAGATAGATAGAGAACGGCATATTGCTGTAGGTATGACCAGAGACCCTGCCGAGCCATTTTAATACTTCGGCTTTTATTATGGTACATTGGGCTATTCAACTATCATCCCTTTGTACCCTGCAGAGGTTAATATGTGGCCATTGTATATTTATACAGTTTGATTAAAAAATGTTCAGGTTATCACTCCATTTAATGTACATGAAGGTGTGCCCTGATTGGAACCCTAAAATTACTCTAAGAAGGTTAATACATTCACAAAAAGATTTATTAGATTAAATATATACACAGTGGTGAGATGAATATAGGGAAAACAGAAATGCATGAAATAAAAAAGATGCTCGTGGGATGGTGCCACATTGTTTGAGAATATCATGCTGCATTAGGTCTTACTATCAAGTCAGGTGGCTCACCCAAGCACTCCTTTGTCACCCATTGTCCCTCCCTTTTCCTCTCCTCCTTTCTTTCCTGGCTCCTGTTCCTACTGGCTTTGAGTCTTTGCTTAAGTGCACCTCTCAGCTCTAAATTAAAATGGTTTCTGGCAGCTCGGAGTGGCTTTAAACCATCAGTCCCCGGGAAACTTCAGCCGGGCCTGCAGTCACTTCTAGTGTTTCAGGATCATCTAAGCACAGTGCCCTCTGCTGGCCCAGATGTTACTGCAGCTCTTATAAATGGCTAGGTAAGCCAAGTATCTATACATATAAAGGAGAGTTGGGATCCGAGAGACTGTGTTTGTGTGTTTGTGGAGGGATGGAGAGTTAAGGCGGATGGGGGAGTCACGTGATCATCTCCCCTCCCATTCACTTCATTTCGCTACGAGCTGAGCTCCGCGGCTGACGCGGTCTTGCCGTTCTTTTTCCTTAGTTTTAGTCCTCTCTCCTTTACTGATTTACTGTTTACTAGACGCAGTGCTTACTGAATAGTGTTTCTACTTAGCATTTCTTAGTGTTTAGTAGACGCAGTGTGCCGGTGTTCCCGGCGGTGTTGCGGTTTACTGTTACTTTCTACTTCGTTTTTGTACTTTAGTGTTTAGTACAGTAGACTATGTTGTATATAAAGAAGTTCTATAAGTCGTATGTAGATACATAATTATTAAAACTACAGCGACTGCAGCGAAGCGCACGTGGTCTGCTAGTACAGTATATGACTCCAAGTATACTGTATGACTTTGAAGCCCCGAGCCTCCTCCCTCCAAGGAGCTCCAAGTAGATGGAATTGACTCCAATGGCAGTCATCACAGAGTCTCGAATGAGGCACATTACCTGCACTGTGAGGGAGTGTCAGTTACGGCACTATGGTTAATATTAGTTTTAATTAATATTTGTTAGTATAAGTACATGCTCTGTCTTTTAATATTAAGTTAAAACAAACAAAAAATGCCAAGGGATCTACGCCAGCTGTCTTTCACTTTAACTGTGTTATAATACTCAAGAGTTCCCAAGCACAAAATCCCAACAGCTTCCAAAAATGCCCACTAGAGAGGGATATTACCATCAAACCCTGGCTAGATACAAGGGCAACTACAAGAACTTTATAAAACAAAAGATAAATACTTAACAAAAATGCTGTCTAATAATGTGAAGCTCAGTGAAGCACAAAAAGGCAAAAAAAAGGTGCCAACAAAATTCAGTTCAAGGTGAACAAAGTCTCCATTACAGTAATTCAATGGCAAAGTTAAAATAAAAAACAAAAAAAACAGCAGAAAGGATCTAAAGTCCAGAAATTGCAAGCATAGAAATGTTCACAATGAAACACTCACCAAGTTCATCTGAATGAGCTGCAGAGGACTGTGGGTTCCCCCGCCTTTACAGGACTTAGGGTAGTCCCTTATGGTGGTATGCAGGTGATCCTGCCTTTGGGGAACCATCCACAAAACACAAGGAACATAACACAAGCATAAGGAATAAAGCAAATAATAAACAAAAGTAACATTAACAAAAATCAAAGATTCCACAATAAACACAAATGACACAAAACAACCCTTGTTGAAATTTAACACACTGATTTCTTAAATTATTCAACAGATCTGGACCGCTTCTTCAAGCTGGAACACACTCACTCTGTCTCACTCATGCACTCTCTCTCTCTCTCTCTCTCTCTCATTCACTCTCTCTGTTTCACTCTCACTTGCTTTCTTCCTCACTCTCTCATTCTGTCTTTCTTTCTCTCTTTCTTTCTTTCTCTTTCTCACCTCTACTAAACGCCCGTGTAGAGCTCTAGTCTTCCATCTCACTTTACTCAAGCTTACACTCGCTCACATTTTTCTCAATTTCCTTTCTCCTGATTTCATTTTCCCTTTGCTTACTTGGCCCTCTCCTTACTAAATGTATTAACTGCATATCACTTTACTCCAAATCCCATTCGACCACAACAATTGGCATTTGTAATTCACCAGGTTCAGGTGAGAAGTCAGAGTGTTAAGACACAATTTGGAGAATCCGGGTAGCTTTGTTTTCTCCAAATTGTCTGACTTGCAGCTCTGAGTTTGTGGAACATTCGTGTAGAATTTTCAATTCAGAAACTAATTTTTATTGTCTGTCTGAATGCACATGAATGCAGCATTCGTGTGGCTGGGGTTTTTGAGAGTTTCCGCTCCCGGTGTGAGAATTCAGATCATAACAATGACATGCATGTCGTAGTAAAAATGAGTACAATTAAAAACAAGAAATACATAAGCAGAATTCCCATGTCAAAAAGGCACAGAAGCTAACGGAATAAAATCACAACAAGGTCAGAGGATGTGGAGCTTATTATGGTAACTTTGTGTGTAAGATGTTTAACATAAATATAGCGCCACCTACTGGTGCACAATCAAATTACCTGTGGAGAGATGTTAATAGATTAGTGGCTCTCAAACTCAGTACTGGTGCCACTTTTTGGCTGCTGGTTTTTATCTCGCCCAGTTTCACAGTACAGCCATAACGCTAAAAGTACAGAGGGGTGAAGTGAATCTCATTGATGATCACGTCATAATGGCATATGTCACTGGGTGACAGCGAGTGACCAGTCAGCTCTTGAAGGTGATACACTGGAAGCAAAAAAAAAATGAGCAAGCATAAGGATATGAGCGACTGTGACAAGGGCCAAATTGTGATGACTGGATGACTGGGTCAGAGCATCTCCAGGTTTTGTGGAGTGTCCCTGGTACGCAGTGGTTAAAACCTACCAAAAGTGGTCCAAGGAAAGCCAACCAATGCGACATGGTCATGGGCACCCAAGGCTCATTTATGTGCATTGGTAGCGAAGGCTAGCCCATCTGGTCCGATCCCATAGAAGAGTTACTGGAGCACAAAATGCTGAAAAACTTAAGAGAAATGGGTGAGAACATAAAGTACATCTCAGCTTGCTGCATATGGGGCTGCATTGCCGCAAGCCAGTCAGTGCGCCCATATTGACCCCAGTATACTGCTGAAAGTGCCTACAATGGGCACGTGAGCATCAGAACTGGACCATGGAGTAATGGAAGAAGGTGGTCTGATCTGATGAAACCTATTTTCTTTTAGATTATGTGGACATCTAGGACAGAATCAATTACCTGGGGAAGAGATGGCTGCAGGATGCATCATGGGAAGAAATCAAGCTGGCAGAGGCTGTGTGATGCTCTGAGCAATGTTCAGCTAGGAGACATTGGGACCTGGAAGCCATGTGATTGTTACCTTGTCACATACCATCTACCTAAAGACTGCTGCAGACCACACACACCCCTTCATGGCAATGCTAATCCCTAATGCCAGTGGCCTCTTTCAGCAGGATAATGCACACTGCAAATATTGTTCAGGAATGGTTTGAGGAACATGACAAAAAGTTCATTGTGTTGATTTGGCCTCCAAATTCCCCAGATGTTAATCCAATTGTGCATCTGTGGGATGTGCTGGAAAAACAAGTCCAATTACTGGAGGCCACACCTCACAACTTACAGCATTTAAAGACCCTGCTGCTAATGTTGAGGTGCAGAATCCCACAGACCACCTTCAGAGATCTTGTGGAGTCCATGCCTGGATGAGTCACAGCAGTTTTGATGGCACGAGTGGGACCTGCATGATATTAGTTTTAACGTTCTGGCTGATTGGTGCTTGATGTTCATTTTATCTCAGACTGGCCTAATTTCATTTGCTCATCCTATTTATATTCTCTTATTCTGCATTCTGAAAAGCACAACTGAGTGATTTTTACATTTAAGAGACATTTACATATATTTGTATTTTTTCTATAACTTTAAATGCTTAAATCTGTTTTTCAATTTTTAATTATTCATTTCCCCTTTTGTGCAATTTGCTTCCTGAATTGTATCCTAATGATGTCGACTAACAACCAGCAGAGCAGACACCCAGGAAGATAATACTGAATGCTGAACGGTTGAAACTACTTCAGCATCAGCCCCACTCTGGTGTCCATTGGGTAATGACAGATGAATGAACCAGAACATACACAGGAAGAAGAAACAAGACCGGGATGCTCCCTCTCACCAACCCTGTTTAACATCTGAGTGGAGAGAATCATTAAAGAAGCGCCGACAATCAGATGGAGGAAGACAGATTACATCGCTAAGATTTGTAGACGAAAAAGCAATAACATCAAGCGATGAAGAAGGACTACAGAAACTAATGAACAAATTAGATTACATGTGCAAGATGTATGGAATGAAGATCAGTATAAAGAAAACAGAAGAGATGTGCTTAGCAAAGGATAGAACAGCGAAAATAGAAATAATAAAAAACTGCAGATCACACCTTATAAAAAGTAGATAGCTTCAAATATTTGAGAAGTTTGCTCTCAAGAGATGGAAGAAATAAAAAAGTACTTATAGCAATGGGAAAAAGGAGTACATTTCCTTTAAATTTACTAACAAATACGCTGGATTAAATCCTTTGCCTCCATAGCTTTATGTTTACCATCAGAAAAATAAGTCAAAAATCTGTGAATGTTTTTCAATAAGAAGAAATGTAACTGAAACATGTACATATATCTATACTAATAAAAGGCAAAGCCCTCACTCACTCACTCACTCATTCACTCACTCACTCACTCACTCACTCACTCACTCACTCACTCACTCACTCACTCACTCACTCACTCACTCACTCACTCATCACTAATTCTCCAACTTCCCGTGTAGGTAGAAGGCTGAAATTTGGCAGGCTCATTCCTTACAGCTTACTTACAAAAGTTGGGCAGGATTCATTTCGAAATTCTATGCCTAATGGTCATAACTGGAAGGTATTTTTCTCCATTAACTGTAATAGAGTTGAGCTGGAAAGACGTGGGGGGGGCGGAGTTTCGTGTGACATCATCACGCCTCCCACGTAATCACGTGAACTGACTGTCAACGCAGTGCGTAGAAAACCAGGAAGACCTCCAAAAGCGCTTAAGAAAACATGCATTATATAATTGAGAAGGCAGCGAAACAATAAGAAGCGAGCGAGTGACATATAATACCATATTCATGAGTGCTGCTACCTCGGAAAGAAAGCAAGGTGTAAACCTAAACTTTAAATTAAGTTCATAGACAGGCTACCACTGGCGTTTCACATGCCCACAGGTAATGCGGGATACAAGTTTAATGAGAGGACGCAGGATATAAACGAGAGTTTTGATCACTTTGTAACTAAGTTAAAATTGTAGGTGAAGGGGTGTGCTTATGCAAATTCCGAGAGACTGTGTTTGTGGGGGATTGACAGTTAAGGCGGGTGGGGGAGTCACGTCATCATCTCCCTCCCATTCATCTATTTCGTCTGAGCTGAGCTCAGGCTAATGCCGTCTTTTGAAGCAACTTCGTCAGACTGCCACCAAATACTCACAGAAAAATCCACAAGTTAATACAAACCCTGTCTCTAGAGTTTCTACACACTGAATCCTCCAGGCACTACTTACAAAAGGTCACATTGACAATCGTTTTACGTTATTTTTAAAATCTTTCCTTATCTTAGCACAAGCACAGCTGAGGAGCTTGATGCATGTGCTCCATAACGCGTTAAAAATAATGCATTTAATCACACTTTGCATTACAAGCAAGGGAGCTTTTGTCAATGCATGATTTCCTGGTACACCGATTACATTGATCAGCTCATCCCGATTCATTTTACCCTCGCACCACCTTAGTTTGAGAAGAAGTATGAAAAATATGAGGTTAACACAGAAAAACAGATCACCAATTCAAGCTTTATGAATAATCGATTCGCCATCAATAATTGTTTTGGTAAAGCCATCCTCCTTCCATTTTATAATTTTTCCGCCACTAGCCATGATTAAATGAACGGTAAAAAGTAAGAGCAAAGCGAGGGTGACTTATTTAGGCAGGCATATATATGACAGCAACACTCATGACAATGTCAATCATATTACGTTATTATTAAAATGTTTCCTTTTCTTTTCATTACTTTTTAACACACTACTTCTCCGCTGTAGCGGGTATTTTGCTATATATATAATATATGAATGACCTCCAAAGAGCGCTGAGACTTTTGATATCATGAACGTGTCTGCAAAAACTGGGGTCTCCTGCCCAGCAAAAGTCGAGCAGCCAGCGCGTGCATAGCTGTGCCGCCTTTGAGACGCTGACTGCGCTTCTGCCTTAAGTCAAAGTGAGCACTTTTAATTTTTTTCATCCTCCCCCTGCGCTATAGCCCAGACAAGTGCAAACACGGGACCCCTTTTCTACACCATGGCAAAATAATATTAAGGCGATTCACACTTTCTTTTGCACGTATACGATTATCAGGTCCTCAGCTCGGATTATGAAGACACGCACACGAGTGGAGGACTGACAGTGCCATCACAGCCGATTAATGGCGGGACGTCTCACCAGTCTACACAAGACCCACGCGACTGTCCTCAAAAGGCGATCATAACGTCAGCGAACACATCTCTATACTATATAAAAGAAAAAGGCAACTTTCCTTTCTTTACACCTTTTTCCTTTTATCCCAAACCAAAGCCTTTCTCTTAACACTGCAGAGGACACAAAACTAATTTTCTTTAAATGCCGGTAAGGCACATTACCAGAGGCACAAATTTGAACGTTCACATAGAAAATGTAATTTCAATGTACCTGTACTTCTTAAAACGTTAATGTTTTACTGTTTAATAACTTATAGACTATAATTTATTATTTTTCCCTTGCACTCAGTGACCAAACCTATAAACACATATATAGACACATACAAACACATACATACATACATACATACATACATACACACATATATATAATTTGTGTGTGTGTATGTATGTATGTATGTGTGTGTATATATGATGTAGATAGGTATGTATGTATATATATATATATATATATATATATATATATATATACATACAGTGGTGTGAAAAACTATTTGCCCCTTCCTGATTTCTTATTCTTTTGCATGTTTGTCACACAAAATGTTTCTGATCATCAAACACATTTAACCATTAGTCAAATATAACACAAGTAAACACAAAATGCAGTTTTTAAATGATGGTTTTTATTATTTAGGGAGAAAAAATCCAAACCTACATGGCCCTGTGTGAAAAAGTAATTGCCCCCTGAACCTAATAACTGGTTGGGCCACCCTTAGCAGCAATAACTGTAATCAAGCGTTTACGATAACTTGCAATGAGTCTCTTACAGCGCTCTGGAGGAATTTTGGCCCACTCATCTTTGCAGAATTGTTGTAATTCAGCTTTATTTGAGGGTTTTCTAGCATGAACCGCCTTTTTAAGGTCATGCCATAGCATCTCAATTGGATTCAGGTCAGGACTTTGACTAGGCCACTCCAAAGTCTTCATTTTGTTTTTCTTCAGCCATTCAGAGGTGGATTTGCTGGTGTGTTTTGGGTCATTGTCCTGTTGCAGCACCCAAGATCGCTTCAGCTTGAGTTGACGAACAGATGGCCGGACATTCTCCTTCAGGATGTTTTGGTAGACAGTAGAAATCATGGTTCCATCTATCACAGCAAGCCTTCCAGGTCCTGAAGCAGCAAAACGACCCCAGACCATCACACTACCACCACCATATTTTACTGTTGGTATGATGTTCTTTTTCTGAAATGCTGTGTTCCTTTTACGACAGATGTAACGGGACATTTGCCTTCCAAAAAGTTAAACTTTTGTCTCATCAGTCCACAAGGTATTTTCCCAAAAGTCTTGGCAATCATTGAGATGTTTCTTAGCAAAATTGAGACGAGCCCTAATGTTCTTTTTGCTTAACAGTGGTTTGCGTCTTGGAAATCTGCCATGCAGGCTGTTTTTGCCCAGTCTCTTTCTTATGGTGGAGTCGTGAACACTGACCTTAATTGAGGCAAGTGAGGCCTGCAGTTCTTTAGACGTTGTCCTGGGGTCTTTTGTGACCTCTCGGATGAGTCGTCTCTGCGCTCTTGGGGTAATTTTGGTCGGCCGGCCACTCCTGGGAAGGTTCACCACTGTTCCATGTTTTTGCCATTTGTGGATAATAGCTCTCACTGTGGTTCACTGGAGTCCCAAAGCTTTAGAAATGGCTTTATAACCTTTAGCAGACTGATAGATCTCAATTACTTCTGTTCTCATTTGTTCCTGAATTTCTTTTGATCTTGGCATGATGTCTAGCTTTTGAGGTGCTTTTGGTCTCCTTCTCTGTGTCAGGCAGCTCCTATTGAAGTGATTTCTTGATTGAAACAGGTGTGGCAGTAGTCAGGCCTGGGGGTGGCTACGGAAATTGAACTCAGGTGTGATACACCACAGTTAGGTGATTTTTGAACAAGGGGCAATTACTTTTTCACACAGGGCCATGTAGGTTTGGATTTTTTCTCCCTAAATAATAAAACCATCATTTAAAAACTGCATTTTGTGTTTACTTGTGTTATATTTGACTAATTGTTAAATGTGTTTGATGATCAGAAACATTTTGTGTGACAAACATGCCACCAAATACACAAAACAATTACTTTGACAATCATGTTACATTATTTTCAAAATGTTTCCTTTTCTTTCTCTTTCCTTCTTTAACACACTACTTCTCCGCTGCCAAGCTGGTATATATATATATATATATATATATATATATATATATATATATATATAGATAGATGGAAATATATATATATATAGATAGATATGAGAACAACACTCATATCAATGACAAAACAATTACATTAACAATCATGTTACGTTATTTTTAAAATTTTTCCTTTTCTTTTCATACCTTCTTTACACACTACTTCTCCGCTGAAGCGGGTATTTTGCTAGTATATATTATATATATATATATATATATATATGGTGGGGTGAGGAGTTTCACCTACCCTGGAAAAGGGAAGAAATGTGCCCTCCGGCACTGACCTATAACAGGCCATGTCCAACCAGACAGAGGGGGCTTTGGCCTGGGAACAAAAACACCTACCTGGCAGAAGGCAACTCGAATGAACTCCAGTCCATGGTATTAGAGGAGGTGTGCTGACAGGAAGAAGTAGTCAGGTGGTCCTAAGCTGTAGGTTGAACAATACAAGGCTGCTGGACGAGGTTAGAAGGTGTTGAGAAGGGGAAACTCGTGTGGAACAGTCTGTAAAGTACAGAGTCAAATAGGCTGAGTTTTATCATCTACCAGGGCTGTCTTAACAAATGTGCACAATGGGCACTGGCCTGGTCCTCCAGTACAACTCCAGTAAACATGCTTATGCCATTGAGTAAAAGTCCCGTGGGAGGATGTGGTTCATGAAGTTCATGAACATAAGAAGCTGCATTACTCCAACCTAGCAGATGACAGAGGATGGAATGTGAAGGTGCGCCCAGTTGATGTGGGGTGCAGGGGCTTTGTAGCCAGTTCCTCAGGGAAGTAGGTGTCAGAGGGCAGGATCACCAAAAACCAGTCAAAGAACTGGCCAACACCACTGAAAGGAGCAGACACTGGCTGTGGCTGAAAAGGAAAGGTGCTACTTACACTGCCAAGTTGACCAGCTGACCACGAGAGACACACAGCAAGCTCTGATCAGCCTGTGGTGGTCTTGCCTCAGCGGAGGGTGTCTTATGATAAAAGGCTGAAGCACCCCATGGTATGAAGGTGCAAAACTAACGATGTGTCCTTGTGGTGGCAGCATCACCTAGTAGCCACCTCTAAACAACCCCCTCAGAAAACAGTTGAAGTTCAGAAACACTAGGGATTGTAACATCCAGTCCTTCATTTAAAATGTAGATAGCGTCTTTTCATTTCTTGGCTCTTTATAGGTACACTCGATGTATCTTCGCTAATTCCACACCATAAGCCTTGGCAGGTTACATGACGTACACCCAATGGCTCAAGAAGTGGGGCTGAGCATTCTTATGAGTTACAATGCACCACCACGGCCACTAGGGCCAACCCCATAGCACCACCAGTAGCCCCAATAGCGTTGTGTTTACTCCCAGAAAAACAAGTCAAAAACTTTGAATTTTTTTTAACAATAAAAAAATGCTTAACAGAAGCATGTAAATATCAGTTCATGAGCATAAATCCAGTAGGAGAGGTCTGCCAAGTGTTCACTACTGTACTGATGTAGATTTAGTACACGTCCTTCATGTGACATGTTTTGAGACAGTCACAGCCCGATGTCATAATCGGAACAGTACAAGTGTGTTTCTTTACGTGCTTAGAATATTTTTTCTTTTGCTTGAGCATTAGAGTGTAGAAAGTCAGTGCTTGATCCACATGATTGTGTTATTGTCAGCTACCACAGCACAAGCCTTAGTGACTTCCACATTTCACTGACATGAACATTGACAGTTGCTATCGTGAATAGTGCTTAGGGGGCTAGCATCTTTCTTGTCCTTCCACTTGATTGCATTTTTTCCTTTTTGCCACATACATACTGCATCGTCACATGACTGAAGTCACCAGGTATATCACGGCTGTTCTGTTGTTCAGTGTTATTCTACCTGTGTCAACATCTGATGACCAATTCACATTCTCATCGCTATTGCTTGATTCACCTAATGGTTCAGTTTCAATTTGTTCTAAAACTGGCTTTAGACCTTCTCATTTACACCCCACTTTGTTTTGGCTGATGGCTCCACCCCATTCATGAATATTGGTAAGTTAGCTTAGTGTGGCAAAAACATAGAAATATTCATGATTGTTTTGCAGCCTGATTTTATTTCATCCACTAGATGGCAGCAGAATGCTGTCCCAAGCATTATTCAGGTGTAAAAATTGTAGAGCAGATCATTACGCATCACCCCAAGTCTGACTTGGGGTTAATCTTAATAACACAGAATTCCGAGCCTGAGTCACACTCAGGCTTAACAGTAATGGACACTGCAATGCTGCATCTTATGGAACAGAGACCCTGACAATGAGGAGAGGGGATATAAACAGATTGAAAGCTGTGGTTACAGAGAAGGCTGGAAAAGGTCAGTTGGATGGATACATCATCTGATGGAAAAAGTGCTGGAAAGGAATGGCAAATAAAAGAGCATGTTGGAAAGTTAGAAGAAGTCAACAAAACAGTGTGGAACAGTTGCTACGAGGAGATGGAGTGCTGAAAGGTAAACTGGAGGGAAAGAAATCAAGAAGAAGGAAGGACATGTTATATTATCTGGCAAATGGTAAATCATACCAAGAAATTTAAAGAAGACAGAAAACAATTGAAGAACTGGCAACTTGAAGACCTGGTCCATGGCAGATAACTAAAGAAGAAAAACCAGAACACCTGGGAAAAAACAACTTAATAACCAAGTTTTTAAAAGCACTAAGTTGTCCTGGGCATCTCATCATTCTCGGGCTCGAGACACCAGAGCAGACTGGAGCTGTCTCCCCATCCTGCCGCCACGGTGTACAATGGTCAATATAAGGTCTTTCTAGTCAAGGGCTATGTTCAGATTTTCAGAATAACTTGGTGGCCTTTCTATGAATGCCTGGTGCATTTTCTAAACCTGTCGCAGGTTCCTTCTAATGTGGACATGGCACTTTAAAGTATATCTGCCCATCTACCCTTACTGATACCCTGTGATGTCCTTTTAGCATGCCGTGGGTCATAGCCTCTCCTCCATCTTTGTTTTGTAAAAGCGGTGTGATGAGAATTTGACATGCAGGACAGCAGAGAAACTTTGAATCGAAAAGAGTAAGGTGGCACAAGAGTTAAATATAAAATTCAAAGGGGAGGAAGCAATGTGGCAGGCAGAACATTTATAAGAGGAAGTCTCCAGAAATAGGATGGATTAATTATTTATTCAATGGATGTGTCTAATCAAGGCGTTAGAGCTAAATTTGAAAAAAAAAACTGAAGGAAGTTATAGTGGAAAAAATCATCTGCTCTCCCACTGTAATTGGCATCACAAAAATAACCCTGCCTGTAGTGGGAACACCAACCTGGTGACTTTGGAGAGATGTTCACTTGGAGGGTCTTTATGCCAAGGGTGCTTGTGTTGTGTTATCCTGTCACAACAAAGAATAAAAAAGGGTGAGGGACAGGCCTCCAAAAACCCACACTAGAGGCCAGACTGGGCCGTAATTCATCTCTGGGCCTCACCACAGGCAGCCTAGCCCTTACTCAAATGGCAAGCTCTGGCCTACACTGACCCAGAAATGGGGCTAAGGCTTATTTAGTTTAAAAGGTTAAAAACAAAGCCGGAAGTTCACCAAACGGAGAAGAGGGAAAGCATAAGACCTCTATACCATATTCGAAAATAAATCAAATGCTCTTTTATACTCAAAATAGATTATTTTACAATGAAAAAGAGCACACAAAGTAAGGCCAGAAAACAGGGTAAAAACAGCAAAACTTAAGGTGAACAAATCCAAGAATCTCAATCTGGTGACAGTCTTTAATGAATCAGGGGCTGAAAAAGCCAGGAAATCCAAAGATCAACACACAAAAGTAAGAACATCAACAGGAATAAGACCAATAGCAATTGGGCTTAAATACTAATGGAGGCTGTAGCCTGATCAGGTGGCCCCACCACCTTTGGCTCAACATGCAGGGCAGATAAACCAAACTTAAACACAGAAATGTAAGACCAAATTGAAAAAGAATTCATGAATAACACACTATGAGGTAATTATAACACTGACAAAGCGAAACTGAAAATGTACAAAATTCAAAAAAACAACAAAAAGATGAAATAACCAAAAGTCAAATTTTAGCCAGAGCAACAGCCTGGCCTCAAACCCAAGGTTAGTCTTGATTGCACCTTTTTTATGCCTTCTCTCTGCATTTGTGGGGGCTTCAGTCTCCCATATGCTGAAGGCTCGCTTTTAGGACAGCCTAACATGCTGACTTGAAATGTCATCCAGTGAGCGGGTCTCCAACACGCATGGGAGCTTCGGTAACTGACTTGGGTGCTGTAGACATTTCATGTGTGTTTGGACCGTGATGTGTGAATGTGCAGCACATGAATGTAGTTCTCGTGACTCAGGATTCCCCAAAGCACTTTGAAAGATGGGAATACCATCAAAACTCTAACTAGATACAAAAAAAGACCTTGAGTAGTCTTTATAAAATAGAAAGTTTTTTTAACAAAATTTCTGCAATGCTCGACGCTCCCAAGAGTACAAAGGAATTACCTCAGAAGGCAAAGCAATCCACAACAAAAAAAGCCCAATTACAGAATGCAAAGGTGGAGTAGAAAACAGAGGTTCAAAAAATCCAGGAAATCCCAAAGCGGAAGCTTAAAACACATTCTAACACAAGAAACACTCCGTTCCCCAGTGTGTTCAAAATGAACCGCCAGGAACTATGAAAGGCCCTCCCATAAACTGGGTGAAGGGCACTTCCTGGCAGTGATTGGCAGGTGGCCCCACCCCTTGAGGAACCATTCACAAAACACTTGGGATGTAATCAAGTAAACACAAAGAATAATATACATAATAAACAAAAGAAATATTAATACAAAAATGATACAAAATTAGACAAAACACACAGCTTTCAACCCCAGCCAGGGGAAAAATGGCAGCTGAAACATTAATGTTGTACTCTGTGTGTGTTGTGTGTATTGGGGATATGAATATAAAGTTGCAGCCAAATTTTTCCATTCACCTCAGCTAAAGATTTCCAAACTCAATGTTTCAGAACTCCACATGTTGGGTCACAATATATTCCCCCTTTAAGTCAATCTACTTTGATTTTCTAAGTCATAATGTCAAAGTAACAGCTGAGAGATGGACTGATTTCAGCCTTTATTTACTGTATCAGATTTCTGGTGGGTTTCTGTACACTTTAACTTTTAGTGGTGTTGCCTTTTCATGGCTTACCTTGAATCCATCGCTTTAGATTGCCTTCTCACAATCTGTGGCAAGAATTTGCGCTTATTCCTCCTGACAGTCCTTCTGTAAGTCAGTCAGGTTTGTGGGCCTCTTTGCTTGGACAAGCTATGGGATTCAGGTTGGGGTTTCGTTATGTGAATCTATTTTCAGTAGCCTGGAACTGTTGTGGTACTGGTACCAAGGTCCAAAAGCTGGTATCGATATCAAAAGTTAAAATCCAACTCTACAGCTCATACTGATCTCTAGCCAAGGCTGTGGGCACTTTATGTAACAGCAGCAACATTTATTTCTGAAGCATATTTTCATACAAAACGTAGCTTAGAAGACAAGAATGACTGAATAAATGACATACCAAAAATAGTAAGTGAGAATTTTAGCTATGTGATGGGTTAACATCTAAATAATCAACTTGGACCTCAGCATTAATGTTTGGAGTACAACCTGCAATGTGTGCGTCTCTGTTATATATCATGTGGTATGGGGCTCGTAAAAGCAGTGTTAATGTTTGTGATGCGCCATCTGTTGGAGACCTAGCAACTGGATGGACACACAGACACTTATCCTTTTTTTAAGGTGGATGGACAGGTAGATACAGATACAGTGCCCTCCATAATGTGTGGGAGTAAGACACATTTCTCCTGGATTTGCCCCTCTGCTCCACAGTTTAAAATTACAAATCAGACAATTCAGGTGTAATTAAAGTGCACATTGCAGACATTCATTTAAGGGGATTTGCATACATTTCGGACACACAGTACATTTTCTACACGGTCCGCCCATTTCATGGCCCCGTAATGTTTGGCACACAGCAATGGCAGGGCTATTAATGCAGTCATATTTAGTTCTTTGTCGCATATTCTATGACTGCTTGTATTCTGTGTTTTATAGACATCACCAGGTGCTGAGGGACTTCTCTCTCTCTGGTGATGCTGTACCAAGCCTCATATACAAGCATCTTCAGCTCCTGCTTATTTTGGGGGCTTGTCCCCTTAAGTTTTCTCTTCAGCAGAAGGAAGGCCTGCTTAGTTGCATTTCATTCGGGTGGCTGACTTGGCCTTTCAAGAATTTTCCTTTTTTTTGAGCTTTGTTAAGCTTCTGTGTTGCCCCAGCTTTGTCCAGTGAGTTTGGAGGCACTGACTCGAACTTGAGCAGACGAGATGCATCTCTACACCTCAGGATTCATTGTGCCACTGCCGTCAGCAGTTCCATCATCAATGAAGAGAAGTGTGCCAGGACCTGTGCCAGTCATACATGCCCAAGCCATAACACCCCCAGCCCCATGCTTAACAGATGAGGTGGTCTGCTTTGGATCTCCGGCAGTTCCTCGTCATCTCCACACTTGGCTCTCACCATCACTCTGATCAGGTTCATCTTTGTCTCATTTGTCCCAGAATTCTGCAGGTTATTTGAAGTTCTTTTTCACAAACTGTAATCAGGCCGACCTGTTTTTGTGGTTTGCCTCTTGCAGTGTGTCCTCCTCTGTGTTGCTGTTCATGAAGTCTTCTGCTGATCGTCGCCTCTGGCAAACACACACACATCGGCCCCCTGAAGACTGAGTATGATCTGTTGGACAGGCGTTTCAGGCATTTTCTTAACCATCGTGAGGATTCTTCTGTCCTCAGCAGTGGGGGTCTTCTTTACTGATTACTGAGCTCACCAGTGTGTTTTGCTCTTCTTAATGATACTTCAGACAATTGATTTTGGCCATCCTAAGGTTTTATTGATGTCTCAAATGGTTTTATTCTTGGTTTTGAGCCTCATAATGATGTTCATTGGCACAGTTCTTGTCATCATGTTGAGCAATGGCAACTACAGACCCCAAAAGGGAGAAGCAAGCTGAGGTCTCTTATGAAGCAATGAAAACCCACCTGAGTAGTCACGAGCACCTGGGACACCAATTGTCCCAAACATTATGGTGCTGTGAAATGGGGGCGGCTGTGTAGAAAAAGTGTGTCATTTCTACATGGTGTGACTGAAATGTATGCAAGTACTCTTAAATGAAAGTCTGCAGTATGCACTTTAATCACAATGTCTGAATTGTTTGATTTGTAATTTTAAACCGTGGAGCAGAGGGAAAAATGTGAAATGTAAATCAAGGAAAGGTGGGTCTTTGTCCCAAGCATTATGGTGGGCACTGTATATACAGATACCATCTAAGTGTATATGTACTTCTAAATGCATATAAGAGTATCCTAAATATATTTTAAATGGAAGGGCATTCAACGTGAAAAGACTTGGACCTCAGACGGGCACATCCTTCAACTGCTGGCACTTTCTAGTGGTGCAGCTATTGGTTAACATGGCTGTGTAGAAAAACCGAGCGTCACAGTTAGTTTGCATGAGAGAATTCAAAGCCTTTTTATTACAAATACTGAAAAGAACTACGAGGAGGTTCAGACACTATGAACATCTGAATCCCATTTTGGGTGCTTTTCGTAAGTCAGCCCAAGTTGGTGTATGGCATGTCCTGTGTGTAGACCCCTACCTTTTAAATACAAAACATGCCCTGCAGCTGTAAGAGGCGACTTTGTTTTCGAGCTCACAGGGGGTGTCTTTGAGAAGGTCAGTTGATTAATAAAAGTTGGTAACATCACAGCTTAGAGTGTGACGTATTTGTTCACGTGGCTACACGCTGGAGCGCATTGCCGATTGCCATAAACAGAATGAGACATCTCTGTGGTTAATGTAGTCTTCTCTTCTCAAGCCCGTCGCACAAAATGACAACATCCATTGGTGAAATGAGGGTTTTTGGCGTTCTTGACCGGAGGGGATTGAGTTGGCGGTGGAGTGGAAATGACACCGGTCCTCAGCCAGGTGGTGGTGCTCCTCCATTTTGAACGGGGAAATGATAAGCAATTTAAATTGCTGTTCACTTGTTGACTGGTTCACAGGGTACCTTTGACAAGACCCCTGTACTAGACTCGCGTTATGTATCTGCTGTATCGAAGGGTATTCTCCTGTACTGTTTGGCTCTGACAAGTATGACTGCGTGTTCAGCAGGTGTGTGTGCACACATGCGTATGTATATTTTTTGTATGGATTTATGCACAATACAGCGGCTTTCAGTATTCTGTATCTGTGAGGCTTTAGGGAAAATTCCTGACTCCGTGAATTATGTATGCAAACTGCTGTCATTTACATGAAGCCAAAACCCCACTGAAAAAGAAGTCTTTTAGTCTCAGTGGCAGACTGAAATGTGCTGGATATTTCTTTTTGTTGGTTCCCCTGCCTTTTGGAGCAGGAATACGCAAAAGAGGAAAAAATGAACTTTCACTAGTAATGAGTCTGCAGAGATGCATCAGCGTTCACCCCCTCCTGCGCAGTCAAACGGTGGATTAGCATCACTCTACAAGCTCATCACCACAAATCTGCAGGTCTTCATCCTCCTAAATCAAACTGGCCTGTTGATATGGTCGAGGTCAATGGTACCGCTTCAATCTTTTGGCAATTAAAGAACATAGGATATAAGAAGTTTGACAAATTAGGCAAGACCATTCAGTCCGTCTGTCACTCATTTCATTAGCTAATAGCCAAGTTGTCCCAATATCTCATCCAGATTCTTGTTAAAGGTCATCAAGGTTTTCAACTCCATGACTCAGTAGCTTGTTCTAGATTCCAACAACTCTTTGATTAAAGAAGTGCTTCATGGCTTCAGTCATAAATGCACTACTCCTTGATTTCCACTGCTGTGGTTTACTAGTTAAAACAATTCTGTTGGATCAACTCTGTGGATATTCTTCAGACCTCATTTGGGTCCTCACACAGCCTTCTCTTCTTCTCTCTGCTGCTCCCATTTAAGGGTTACCATAGCAGATCATCCGTCTCCATCTATCCCTGTCTTTGACATCATTTTCTGCCACATCGACTGCCTTCATGTCCTCCCTCACCACATCCGTAGACCTCCTCCATGGCCTTCCTCTTGCCTAGTGGTTCCATCCCCATCATTTTTTTCCCCGATTTACCCCATATCTCTCCCCTGCACACGCTCAAACCATCTCAATCGAGCCTCTCTCACATAGTCACCAAGCTGTTACACCTGTGTTGTCCCTCTAATATACTAATTTCTAATCCTGTCTACCCTCATGACTCCGAGCGAAAATCGTAGCATCTTCAACTCCGCCACTTCCGTCTGTGCCTCCTGTCTTCTCGTCAATGCTACCATCTCCAAACCATACAACATAGTTGGTCTCACTACTGTCTTATAGACCTTTACTCTTGCAGGTACCCTTCTATCACAAATCACTCTTGTACACCCAGTCTACCCTGCCTGCACTCTCTTCTTCACCTCTCTTCACACTGCCCTTGACACTAAAGACATTTATCTCCCCGTACCTCTCCTAGTAGGACATGACCTTTAATACCAGGATGCACTTGCTTGATCTTCACTCCTCTCTTTGTCTTTATTGTAGAGAGGTGACCAGAACTGTATACAAGACTCTAGATGGGATCTCATCCACACCCTCTACAGCAGGTGTCCCCAACTCCGGTCCCAGAGGGCCACAGTGGCTACAGGTTTTCACTCTAACCCATTTCTTAATTAGTGACCTGTTCTTTCTGCTAATGAACTTCTTTTGAATTCAGTTTAATGACTTGCTCTTGAAGACTCAGACCACTTGTTACTATTATCTTAATTAGCAGCCAGACAATAATAAAAATACAAAAATGAGCCAAAGCATGACCAGCAAATTGTGTCCATCATACAATATTTTAAAATAAAGAAAAATGAAGGTCTCATGAATGTTGATGTGCTCAGATCCCCAAAACATTTTAAACAGTGAACTTTGAAAAGAGGAAATATATGTTATTGCACAATGAGAGCAGCAATGAGTCATGGAATTAAAGAACGAGTTTAATTAACAACATAAATTGGCACCTGATGAAGCAACTGGTTGGAGTGAAATTGGGTGAAGTTTGAGACTCTGACTTTGTTGGTCTTCTGTTGCCTCACTCACTTAACATTTCATTTCTGTTTGGGTGCCATTTAAGGAAAGTATTGAAGCAATTCAGAGGAACAATGAAGAAGTTCAGGGGAACAAATCATAAAAAGCAAGTCAATTAAAATGAAAGGAAAAGAAGTTAATTAGCAGCATAAACTGGTCACCGATTAAGAAAAGGGTTAGAATGAAAACCCGCCACTGTGACCTTCCAGGAACGGAGATGGAGACTACTGCTGTACAGTCTGAGCATAACAACCCTTGAGTTCAACATTTTTTTCCAATATAAGCTAACATTTTATAGCATTTTCTATGTTCTCCTTGTTATCAGGAATCTTGCATACATGCTGCTTCTCCTTCAGTCGAGCCCTTGTGTCCAAAACGACTCTTGAGTCCTTGAGTAGTTGGATTCACATTCTTGAGGAAAGTATGCTGTTTGCAGTCACCTTCTTTCCAGCATACGGTTTGTCATGTGGAGTTCCAAAAATGGGTGTGAGGTCGGGCTGCAACTAATGATTATTTTGGTAGTTGACTAATCGTTCCATTTCTCCCCGATTAGTCACGATTATTTCATGCCTGACTATTTTGATGCCTGCGACCTGTGGTTGCACATCCTGTTCTGGGCTCCAGTGTGTGTCTTACCTCATCTGCTCACGTTTGTCCACCTGTGAATGTCACCCTGATGTCTCTGCATTAACACAATTAAAAATTAATAATAATCAAATTAAAACAACAACCAGTGAAACATATGAATTTGAAAATAATCAACAACAACATTTATTTCTATAGCACATTTTCATACAAACAGTAGCTCAAAGTGCTTCACATATTAAAGAATAGAAAAATGAAAGACACAATTATAAAACAAAATAAATCAACATTAACATCGAATAAGAGTAAGGTTCAATGGCCAGGGGGGACAGAAAAAACAAAAACTCCAGACGGCTGGAGAAAAAATAAAAAATCAGATGTTTTTATATTAGTGTGACCATCACAATAAAAAAATAAATACATTAAACAATACAAACTAAAGTGCACGTAGTCTTTAAACACAAAAAGTCAATTTAACTTAACCAAAAATGGCCACTGGTGGGTCTTAAAAGTCCAAAAGTTTAAATAAAGCCTCAATTCAAATAAAATAAAACAATAATGTACAGTTTATAAAAGATTCCGTTCATATATTCCTGATTGCAGTGCAGGAACGTGAGCATTTCGACGTGCTCTGGTGCGAGGCTGGCGCTCTCCTTTGAGCCAATGTCAGCTGCTGAGAAGAGGCGCTCGGAGGTAGCAGGAATACACAAGAATGATTTTGCAGACAGAAAGATGTTTTAATCATCACACTCTGAAAGAAAAGTCTTGTAGTTTATCACATCATGTACTATATTATGCCAAAATAAATAAATAACGGCTTAAAATATGTAACAAGGTAATTACTGCCAACACACCGGAGCCAAGTATATTTGGAAAAGTACATTTGTTGAACGCCGCAACCAGCTAGAGTCGGTTTCCAGTGCAATTTGAAAGCACGCCGCAGCTGAGTATATGCGGCGACGTACTTTCGTTGAACTCCGCAACCAGCTAAAGTTGTTTCTCCAGCACGCCGGAGCTGATCAGTCAGCTCACGACCACTGCCGGCCCCGGCAGCACTGCAGCCTCACTGTTTCTGGGATTGAGCCGCTGCACTAGACGAGCCTGCAATCGTCAGCGTTTACTTCTCTGTGTTTGCATGCAGCCAGTTCAAGCGCAGTTGGCTCGGTGATTTACTGAATTTCATCAATGACTTCACTTGCATATTGAACATATAGTAATAGATTGTTGCAGTTTTTTTTTTTAATAGTTTTTACAGTTCATTTGCAGTGTGTAAAATGATCAGTGTTGCAGTAATGTGATGCTCTTTGCATGAAAAAAGTGTTCCGTTAAAATTTCACATTTACTTTGTGAATTGTGACGTTTACTTTAAAAAGTGCAGCTAAAACGCGTTTGGTGTCCAGGGGTGCATTAACCCCCCAAGTATGTGTCGGTTTAAGGGTTAACTATCACTGTCGAAACCTTGATGTACACATTATAGTACAAACATCAGCATTAACACGTGACACTAACTTTACTCGCTAAAACTTACCTCTCAAGAGACGACGGCATCGCAGCCCCAGGATGCTTGCGTTGGTAGGACTGTGTGCGTCTTGACCAGGGGTTCTCAAACTCGGTCCTGAGGGACCCCTGTGGCTGCAGGTTTTTGTTCCAACCAGCCCCTGTTTTTAATTGGACTCCTGGGCTAATTAAGTGAACTATTGTTTCCCAGATTCCCTGTTTTGGGAACAATATACAAATTAGAAAACTAAGTTTGGTAAAAAAAAAAAAAAAGTATTAAAATGTACTAAGCAGTTATATGTATTTTTTTCTTTTTAACAGTATTTTCATCTTGATTGTTATTCTACTTTTCTAGGTGTTCTAATTGTTTAATTAATCTGTTATTTACTACTTTGTGAGGCTGATGCTAAAGTAGTTGCAGCCTTTCACGATTGAGTTTTGTTTGCTTGGGTTTCTGCTCTGCTTGTTTTTAATTGTCATTATTAAGATTCAATGAAGGGAGCAAACTGCACAGGAAAGGGCGAAATATAATAAAAAGAGAGTTAAGCATTTAAATCCATAGCAAAATAGCAGAAATATTTCTAAGTTTCTTATAAATGTAAAAATCATGCAGCTGTGCTTTTCTGAATGTAAAATAAAATATAAATAATACCAGCTAATTAAATGAGACCAGTGCTATCAGGTGTTGTCAGTGATTAGGAATCTGGTTGGAACAAAAACCTGCAGCCACAGGGGGTCCCCAGGACCGAGTTTGAGAACCCCTGGTCTTGACAAACAATAACAAACGACACAGCCCCCAGACGTTCATGTAGTGCATTGCAGTTACAAAAACCAGTGTGGTTCTTTGTGACTGGAGCCTCTATTGAAGGTTCTGTTTATGACACGTCGACAATAAAAAATCTGCGTCGATGATTTTTTGTAGTCGACATCATCGATTACGTCGACTAATCGTTGCAGCCTTAGTATGAGGCCTTCTAAAATGGCCCACAAAAGGCTTTACTGACCAGGCCTCCTTGGCCTGCCTGGAAGAGCCTCACCCCATTGGGGTGTAATTCTAGCGTCAGTGGCCTGCTTCAGGCCTTGCAGACCCAAAGAGGGACTGAAGTCTTCAAAAAAAAACTTAAAAGTCCAGGAAATATATCAAAAACCGCATAAAGAGGAAGGTAACCGTAAACTTCTGAGCAAAAGAGCATCAAATAACAAAAAGAAGAACAACAGTTTATTTCTTGTACTGCCCCAACTCACACCAGGAGTGCCTCAAAGGGCATTAACAGGCCCTGCTTTTTGACAGCCTTGACTCCCTAAGAAGAAAAGAAAAAACCTCCCAAAAGAATGGAATGGAAGAAATCTGGGAAAGGCAATTCAGAGAGGAAGACCTCCTTCCAGGTTAGTTGGATGTGCAGTGGGTGTTAAAGAATGGGGTCAACAGAACACACAAAGCAGAACACAAGTGACCTTCTTCACAGAGCTTGTGGGTCAATCAGTCATGGCCACCTCAGAAAGAAAAAACATAACAGTACAAACGACTTTGTTCTTGCTAGGCGCTCCTCATCAGCTCTCATCTTGCTCTGCTTATATTTTGGGTAGAACTGAACATAATGAATTATTCTGTGTAGGTTTAAGAAGTGTAACTTTTTCTCCTTCCTGTCCTGGGGGCGGCTTAGGGGTTACTGATGTGAACGAAGCAGAGCCGCATTGAACTGCAGTAGCAGTCAGCTCTGATGGCGTTCAGGCTGATGAGAGTAAACGTACAAGTGCTATGGGTGTGACACTCTGCTAAGGTCTACATTAGAATGAGTCTAAAAGGGAACAACTGGGTCACCTTAGGACCCTACTATGACAATCCATTTCTCTGGATGTACTGAATTCTCGTCCATAATAAAATTGAAACCCATTGCATACTTTTATGGGCGGCCACATTGACTAAGTAAACCCCCTGGTCTATAAAATGTTTATCCGGTGGCCTATTGCCTTTGTGTGCTCCTTCTTATATTCTCTCTGTCCTTCACCATATCCTCCTTGTTTTTCTTCTTTTCCTAGTAACAGCTGAAAACTACCACTTTGCTATTCTGTGTGGGGTTTTGGGCAACATGGGCACCAAAGGCCTTCCACTGACTGTTCAATCTTTATCCACAGCTGGCCCAGGATGAAGGCAGCCATGTTGGTGGTTTTGCCGTCCTTGAGTATGAGAGTGCAGAGCAAGCAGAAGGAGTCCTGAAGGACATGGACCGCCAAGTGATCCGAGGAAATGAAGTTCGGGTCTCGTTTTGTGCTCCTGGGACATCGGGTAGAAGCACGCTGGCCGCGCTTATTGCAGCTCAAGGAGTGGTAGGTGCTGGCATCATTTCATGGCATGGGAGGGCTGCCATTTTTGATTGATTTATTCTGTTTTTCGTGTTTTGGTGGCAGCAGTAGACTTGAGCACTTTCTTTTAGAATAATCAAAGAAGAGATGCACAAGTCATATATACATCCGTCCATCCATCTTTCAACCTGCTTATCCAGTGCAAGGTCATGGGGTGTCAGTGATGGCAGCATCAGGTACAAGGATGGACCCTGGATGGGGTGCCAAGCAACCATAGGGCACACACTCATCAGTTTAACTGGGCATATATGACTTTGGGATGTCAATGGAAAAGCCACCGAGACACAGTGAATGTGCAATCCAGACAAATGTACAATATGTACACTCACTAAGCAAATTATTAAGACCGCCTGGACACCTGCTTATCTACGCAGTTATCTAATCAGACAGTCATGTGGCAGCAGCACAATGCATACAGTCCTGCAGGTACAGGTCAGGAGCTTCAGTTAATGTTCACATGGATGGGGAAAAATGTGATCTCTGTAAATCGGACAGTGACATGATTGTTGGTGCCAGGAGGGCTGTTTTAATTATTCAGATGGTAGGCACCAACCCCACAAATCCATGTGCCCAACCTGCCTTGTGTCAACAGTCCAGGCTGGTTTGGGGGTACTGGTGTGAGGAATCACCGCTTGAATGCCACGGCCTAATTGAGTGTTGCTGCTGACCATGTGCATCCCTTCATGGCCACATTTTACCCATCAACTAATGTATATTTCCATCACCAAGCAAAAGTTGTCTCTGATTGGTCTGATGAACATGACAATGAGCTCTGTGTTCTTCAGTGGTCTTCACACTCAGTAGATCTGAATCCAGCAGAGCACCTCAGGGATGTGAGATTCACAGCATGAATGTGCAGCTGGCAAATCTGCAGAAACTGCGTGATGTAATCATGTCAACAGGGAGCAGAATCTCAAAGGAAGGTTTCCAGCATCGTGTGCAATCCATGCCATGAGGAACTGAGACTGTTTGGAGAGCAAAAGGGGGGTTCTACACTGTATTAGCAGAGTGGTCTTAAGTATTTGCTCAGTGAGTGCATGATTTTTATACTTCTATTATCCATGCATCCATTATTCAACCCGCTATATCCTAACTACAGGGTCACGGGGGGTCTGCTGGAGCCAATCCCAGCCAGCAAAGGCCGCAATGCAGGAAACAAACCCCGGGCAGGGCACCAGCCCACCACAGTATACTTCTATTATGTTTTAAAGTTGTAGACTCCAGTGTCATTCTTATTAAAGTCCCCATACAAGTCAGCTCTTCTCAAGGCGACACATGGATTTCTTTCCATCCAAAGCCACCACTGCAGGTTCGTGAGTTTAACTGACAGTGTCCTCCTGTACTGCGGACACCATCATCATGTGGCTTGGGATTACTGGAGTTTCCTTAGCGGGGTATTGACTCCCTTTTTTATGAATCCCAATTGTAAGATATTAAAGGATGGAGGTGCGGTGCTGTGTGAATTCCATGTGCACACGTTGCGTGTCCGGTGCATATGTGGCGATTTTTTTTCAGCTAATTTATCATTTCACACGTCTGCCCACAAACTGAGCAGCAGATGGAGTTTTGCTTTAGGGCAGGACTCCTTTGAATTTGGTTTCTTAGCGAGAGGCAAACTTCACTCAACCAAATCGAATAATGCAAAGAGGAAAAAATAAAAATAAAAGCAGCAGATGAGCTGCTTCAAACCATTGCTCACAGCTCCACGTAGGCAGCATATCACGAGCTCCATGTCCTGTGTGAGATACAAAGCCTGAGGCTTTGCTCTTCTTCACCTGGGGGAACCATCTTAGTGGGCACACTGTGGCCTCAATGAGAGCAACTAGATGGTCTTTTGAACCCTCACCATATGGACTCACTGTGTGACCATGGTAGTCTGTCTGTAGAAATATTTAAAAATAAATATATTGTAAATAGGAAGTGCATTAATTGTGTTTACTAAGAAAGGTGCTATATAAAGTGACAAAGTCACCATTCACCAGAGACTCAGTGTGTCACATTAAAAACCAGTCTGTGCTCACTTTGTAGGAATAGTAAAAGAATATGAATTATAAATGGAAAATGCCTTAGTGGTGTTTACAAAGAAAGACGCTATATAAAGTGACAAAGATACAGGCTCACTGTGACTACCCTGATAATTTATCAGTATTCACTTTAGAGGAATATTTTAATAATTTAATAAATGTACGAAGAGCCTTAGATAGACAGATAGATAGATAGATAAGAAAGGCACTATATAATAGATAGATAGAAAGGAAAGGCACTATATAATAAATGTGAAAGGCACTATACAACAGATAGATAGATAGATAGATAAGAAAGGCACTATATAATAGATAGATAGAAAGGAAAGGCACTATATAATAGATAGATAGAAAGGAAAGGCACTATATAATAAATGTGAAAGGCACTATACAACAGATAGATAAGAAAGTCACTATATAATAGATATATAGATGTGAAAGGCACTATACAACTGATAGATAGATAGATAAGAAAGGCACTATATAATAGATAGATAGAAAGGAAAGGCACTATATAATAGATATATAGACAGGAAAGGCACTATATAATAGATATATAGATAGAAAGGCACTATATAATAGATAGATATATAGATAGAAAGGCACTATATGATTGGTAGATACGCTATATAATAATACAATCTGCACATCTTTCTGGTGTCAGAGTAAAACCAAACACAGACACTGGGAGAGCCACAAACTCCACGTGGGTAGTGGCCAGGCTAGAATTTGAACCCAAGACATGGGAGCTGTGAAGCGGCACTGCCCCTTAGTATCAATGTGTTTGTGTTTCCAAAGTGGTCAGGCTCTTTAGGTCAGCTGCTACAGTCCTGTAGTCCTTTGTTGTAAGATAGCCTGTTGGTCTTGGTCTTAACTGCACTCCCATTAGTCTCCATTATGTGCCGCCAAATACTGAGTTCAAATTTTCGAGTGAAGCCATTCTGCTCCTTCCATATTCTCAAGCCCCTCTGTTTCTGGCTGAAGAGTCTGTACCGGTGACAATCTCCCCAGTGCTTATTTCACTGGGGAGCTAATGTCAAATCAACATAGTACTCTGTTGCTCTCGTAATGTTTGTGAGAGCAGGTGGTGGGCAGGAGGTGGTGGGACATTACCAGATGTGACCGTTTTATCAAGTTTAAACTTTTTGTCTTTGCTATACAGATGAGCAGCAACAAGAAGGGCCTCCTGCCAGAGCCCAGCATGGCCCAAATGTTGAACAGCATGAACAATCCCGCCGCGCTGCAAGTGCTCATGCGCTCCTTCCAGGCGGCGGCGGCTGCCAAGCCCAGTGGTGAGTAGATAATGGCTGTCTGTTAATGTCCTTCAGCAGCTCACAACGTAGCAAACGAGATTATGTTATAAGGCGCCTTTCAGCAACATACAAGGCTTACTGACCGAACTCTTGACTGTTTTTACTTGGCTCTAAAATTCCCAGCCAAGCTCATGTTACAGAGCGCCTTTCACTAACAGTTGAGGCCTTGTGCTGTGAGCTCTTCAGTAGTTTAGCTTCACTCTCTATGCTTTTGGTCTTCCAGTTTTCAAGCTCTATGGGTATGTAGTTTCCATTCCTTATGTAGTTCCTTGTGCTTTCAAGTGCTTGGTGGACTATTTAGTAGTTTAGTTTGCTATTTGCTATTATACTCATCTTGAGTACTGTGTGCAGTTTTGGTCTCCAGGCTACAAAAAGGACATAGCAGCACTAGAAAAGGTCCAGAGAAGAGCGACTAGGCTGATTCCAGGTCTACAGGGGTTGAATTATGAGGAAAGATTAAAAGAGCTGAGCCTTTACAGTTTAAAGAAAAGAAGATTAAGAGGTGACATGATTGAAGTGTTTAAAATTATGAAGGGAATTAGTACAGTGGATCGAGACTTGTATTTTAAAATGAGCTCATCAAGAACACGGGGACACAGTTGGAAACTTGTTAAGGGTAAATTTCGCACAAACATTAGGAAGTTTTTCTTTACATAAAGAACGATAGACACTTGGAATAAGTGACCACATAGTGTGGTAGACAGTAAGACGTTAGGGACTTTCAAAACTCGACTTGATGTTTTCTTGGAGGAAGCAAGTGGATAGGACTGGCGAGCTTTGTTGGGCTGAATGGCCTGTTCTCGTCTAGATTGTTCTAATTCTAATTCTAATTCTATTTATAACTGTGCCTAAAAGACTCAAAAATTAGCAGTTGAAATTACATTATATAGCGCCTTTCATTGGAGTTTGGGTTTTTCAAGCACTTGGTGTGCCATTTAGTGGTGTACTATGGAACTGTCCAACACAGCTCAGAAAAAGAAGCACATGAGGTCTCACCAAATAGCGCCTTGCTGGGGTCTGGTGCTCTGCTGCGGTTTAACTCTATTTAAATGTGTCATGGGTGGCTCAGGATGCTGTACTTTCCTAGTATTCCATGTTTTAATCAAACTGTGCGGGTCTCAGGGGATTCCTTGTCTTTTCGGATGGATGTCAGATCCAGTCGTCATGTCAGCCTGTCAACATGAAACATCTCGGCTCATAGCAGACTGATATCTTTGGTCTACTAATACCTCAGTATTATTTGGCAGTGTTAGGTTGTCATTGAGTCGTCTCCATTGAAACTTCATAAACTCTGGTTTAAAAAACTAGGGCAATTTTAACAATTGTCACTTTAACTCTTTGAATTGTCCAGTAGCCACACCTGATGGTGAAAGGGACCCTCAATACACATTAGGGATATACCGGAGGAGCACAGACTGAGCTCTCCAAAGGTACGCCTTTTGAAGATGAAATGTATCACTGCTGTTCTATAATAAGAAGGGAAAGTTCTCTATCGAAAGACGCTATATAAAGAAATCACCGGGTTGCTAGTCTTCAGCACTTTGCTAATCACATGACACTGAACATGTTTTTATAACAGCCAGGGCTCACAATATGCAAAGATGGAGACAATTGTAATATACAGTAGAGGAAAAGTAAGAAACCTTGGGATGGTGTTGAATACAGCAAGGCACTTTATCAAATCATTGGGTTGTCAGTTTGGACCCCATTGCTGGCTTATCATGTGACACTGAATACAACTTTGTAACAGCCAGGAGTCACAGGCAATGTTCCCTCTAAAGAGTAGCATATAGTGAGCAAAAAACATTGTTTCTGAGCGACATTTTGTTTAAGCCAAAAATTTATGAGCACCAATTTTCGCGATAAGTATGAGCGACGCCATCGGAATGAGCGATCGTGCGGGAAGTATGAGCGACACTCTGAATTCGTGTGAGCGATCGCTCACGTGCTCAGCTTAGAGGGAACATTGGTCACAGGATATAAATATGGAGACCCTCATACTGATAATGAACAATACCTTGGGATGGTGTTGTGATATAGCGGGTCCGCAGCTCAGAATAAAATGGCAGTTTTAAATAAATCGCCGCACTCACGGCTTATAGAGGGGGCGTGCTAGTGTGGCCGGCGCGGTTCTCAGACGTAACGTGCTACGGGCGTTTCCTTGTTTATGTGCACAGGTGAGGAATCGACTGCATCTGTAATTGATGCCGGGAGCTGCTAATCGCCACACTTGTACCACGTCCCCATTATATATAGTAGGAGCACGAGTGCGGAAGAGGGGGGAAAAAGATCGGAAAGAAGGAACGGAGGTTGGAGGAGGAAGAAAGGGAAGCTGGGAGCGAGAGAGAGAGAGAGTACGCTCGCAGTATTATTGACAGGCAGCTTGGAGAAGAGCCCCTTGGTGGAGTGTTTGACCGACATTCAGGGGTAGGAAGTAGTGGTCGCTCATGCTGAGCACTTATGAGGAGCAGGAGTGACCGGAAGGCGGTTGGCTCGCCGCATAAGTCCGAGGAAGGCAGCAGGAGTTAGAGGCTTGGGAGGTTATAGCCCCAGCGTGAGCACCCTGGTCGCTGGGGAACCCAAGTCTCGGTCTGAATCAGCCAAACGAAGCCAGGGATCGGCAAGCTACCAGACCAGCAGAAGTAGGAGAAGGTCAGCTGCAGGTAGGGCAACTCCCCTGGTGCATAGCCCGGGTGGGAGAAGCAGGGAAGCTGCCAGCAGAAGAAGGCACCGGGTCTTGTTTTTAAAAGATTGCTTCCAGCTATTGTTTTAACCTCACTTTTAATGAAACTATTTATTGGATTTTAATCTCCAATGTTTCACCTTGGTTTTAATGAATTATTTACTGAATGATGTTTTCGAGCACTGCACTTTATTTGAACACTTTGTTTTGGTTTTGTTTTTTAATAAAAGCACTGTTTGCACTTTCCACCTTCCCCTTACTTCGTTTTGGTGTGTTCATTGTCCAGCTCATCCGGTTACATTACCGACGGTGTTGGGTTCAAGAGCTCCCAAAAGGGAGATGGGATCATGGAGCAAGAACTCACATCGTGTTCATGATTGAAAGGCGCTATATGAAATCACTGGGCAGTCAGTTCAGTCCCCGTCACTGGCTTATCATAGGACACTGAATACATTTTTATAACTGCCAGGACTCGCACTTTATAAGTATGGAGACACACTGACAATGTGAAATACCCTGGGATGACGTTTGCTATAGAAAGGCACTATATAAAAATCACTAGATTGGCAGTTCAGTCCCCACTGTTGCCAGTTTGGTTCCCATCACTGGCTCATCATGTGACACTGAATATGTCTTTACCAGTGACGGCGCACTCCATGATAACGTGCAGTGAATACCCTTGACTTGACCATTCCTAGTCCTCATCCTCTTTTTCTGTACGTTTACCATTCGTTTGCTCAGAGGTTGATGTGCTTGCTGCTTCCTGAGCAGCTCTTCTTCTCTCCACCCTAGCGGCCCGCTTCTTCTCTTCTTCCGTCGCCATCTTTTCACGTTAAAACTGATAAAGTCAGTGTTTGTATTACAATTACTTAGTATGTTTCCTTTAATTTTTCATTTAAGCTGGCATTTAAGTCTTCAATCTGCCTCGAGAATGATTTAAGATATGAAGAGGTAGGGGAAGTGACGGCGAAGGTGGTAGTAATGAGAATGGCGCCCGTACACATGCGCCGCACGGCCACCCTGCTGGCCGCTGTCGAGAGCTGATTCTACAATAAAATAAAATAAAAAGAGGAATAACCTTGGAGGTCAATCATCACCCTGAAAGAGTCACGTAGTATATGTGCACCAAATTTCAGGTCAATAGTTCAAACGGTTTGTGAGCTACAGGTGATTTAAAATCCTGAACAGATAAATGGACAGCCACGGTAGCGTATTATATATACTCAGCAAAAAAAGAAACGTCCTCTGACTTTCAACTGTTTTTACTTTCAGTAAACTTAATGTGTAAATATTTGTATGAACACTAAAAGAGTCAACACCATAAGACATAAACTAAAAATGTTTCACAATGTGTCCCTGAATGAAGGGAGGCTCAAAATCAAAAGTACCAGTCAGTATCTGGTGTGGCACCAGCTGCTTGAAGTACTGCAGTGCATCTCCTCCTCATGGACTGGACCAGATTTGTCAGTTCTTGCTGTGAGATGTCACCCCACTCTTCCACCAAGGCACCTGCAAGTTCCTGGACATTTCTTTGGGGGAATGGCCCTAGCCCTCACCCTGCGCTCCAACAGGTCCCAGACGTGCTCAATTCCTTCGACGATAAACACGAATCCGTCCATCACCCCTGGTGAGACAAAACCGTGACTCATCAGTGAAGAGCACTTTTTGCCACTCCTGTCTGGTCCAGCGAAGGTGGGTTTGTGCCCATAGGCGGCGTTGTTGCTGGTGATGTCTGGTAAGGACCTGCCTTACAACAGGCCTACAAGCCCTCAGTCCAGCCTCTCTCAGCCTATTGCGGACAGTCTGAGCACTGATGGAGGGATTGTGTGTTCCTGGTGTGACTCGGGCAGTTGTTGTGGCCATCCTGTACCTGTCACGCAGGTGTGATATTCGGATGTACCGATCCTGTGCAGGTGTTGTTACACGCGGTCTTCCACTGCGAGGATGATCAGCTGTCCTTCCTGTCTCCCTGTAGCGCTGTCTTAGGCGTCTCACAGTGCAGACATGGCAATTTATTGCCCTAGCCACATCAGCAGTCCTCATGCCTCCCTGCAGCATGCCTAATGCACGTTCACGCAGATGAGCAGGGACCCTGGGCATCTTTCTTTGGGTGTTTTTCACAGTCGGTAGACAAGTCTCTTTAGTGTCCTGCATTTTCAGAACTGTGACCTTAAATGCCTACTTTCTGTAAGCTGTTAAGGTCTTAACGACCATTCCACATGTTAATTAATTGATTATGGTTAATTGAACATGCATGGAAAACATTGTTTAAACCCTTTACAATGAAGATCTGTAAAGTTATTTGGATTTTTAAAACAGTCCTGAAAAAGGGACGTTTCTTTTTTTGCTGAGTATATAAAGATAATTCATTGTACAAATATAAATATAAAACTTCCTTGAATGGTGTCCACTACAGAAACCCATCCATCCATCATCCAACCCACTCTATCCTAACTACAGGGTCACGGGGGTCTGCTGGAGCCAATCCCAGCCAACACAGTGTGCAAGGCAGGAAACAAACCCCCAGCAGGGTGCCAGCCCTCTGCAGGGCACACACACCAAGCACACATTAGGGACAATTTAGGACCACCAATGCACCTAACCTGAATGTCTTTGGACTGTGGGAGGAAACCCACGCAGACACGGGGAGAACATGCAAACTCCATGCAGGGAGGACCCGGGAAGCGAACCGGGGTCTCCTAACTGTGAGGCAGCAACTCTACCCACTGCGCCACCATGCTGCCCCCACTACTATATAAAATCACTGAGTTGATAGTTAGGTCTCTACCACTGGCTCACTGATAACTGCCAGGGCTCAGAGGGTATAAGTATGGAGACTGAAAATAATGCTGTTTACTGTTGAATGGCGCTATATCAAATCACTGGGCTGTGGGTTAGGTCTCTGGCTCATCATGTTACACTGACTGCCAGGGCTCACACTGTATAAGTGTGGAGACACTCATCCTGAAAATGTGAAACACTCTAAAAAGATGGTTAATAATAATAACAACTATTTACATTTATGTAGCTCTTCTCCCACTACTCAAAGCACTTTAGTGAGTGGCTGGCCACGTCAAGCACCACCAATGTGCAGCACTTACCTGGATGATGCGCTGTCAGCCATTTTTACACCAGTACACTCACCAGGCATTAGCTGTTAGATGGTGACGCGTTCAGAGACAGTGAGCCAATTAAAGACAGGGCATGATTAGGGGGCCAGAATGACTACGTCATGGTGGGAAATTTAGCCTGGACATCAGGATACACCCTGCTCTTTACTAAGGATGTCCAGGGATCTTTACTGACGACAGAGTCAAGACCTTGGTTTTATATCTCATCTGAAGGACACCACCATTTTTATAGCACAGCATCCCCGTCACTGCACTGGAGCTTTGTGATCTACACCCAAACCACAGGGTAAGCACCCCCTGCTGGTATCGCCAACACCTCTTCCAACAGAAACCCAGGCTTTGTCCTAGGTGGTCTCCCATCCAAGTAACACCCAGGCCCAAGCATGCTTAGCTGCAGATGGATGCTATATTGTATATATATGTAGTGCAAATGTTGTTTGGCTGCTGTACTTCTAAGGCGCTTTATCAAGTCTGGGTTGTCAATTCAGTGCCCTTCACTGGCTTATCACTGAATACACCTATATGGGGCGCTCACACTGAGAATGTGAAATACCCTGGGGTGGCGTTTACTATAGAAAGGCACTTTAGAAAAGTAACTGTTGCCAGTTTGGTTCCTGTCTCTGGCTCATCCAGTGACACTGACTTTGACTTTATAATTCCAGGGCTCTCATTGTATAAATAGGGAGACCCTTGAAATATCCTGAGAATATAAAACTATGGAAAGGCACTATATATTTAGAATTTTTGATGGTTTTCGTGTCTGTTTCAAAGGTTCTTATTCTTTTAATGTCTAGTTTTACAAGGGGGCGGCTTGTTTTTTTATTTATTTTTTCCTTGAAAGGTTGTTTTAGTGCTTTTATTGCTTTTAGTGCAGCGTAGTGCCACACTGCCACTCTGTGCCACTAGTTCCACTAGTTTGTTGAGGCATGGCGCCTTCCCGTGCCACTAGTGGCTTAAGGGGGGGTGTGTGGTATGGTGGGTCCTTGGCTTAACTGTTTTGGCCAGTTTTAAATAAATAATTGTGCTCCAAGGAGGCGCAGGCTCCAGTCAGGTGGTGGGTGTGCAAGTGCATTTTGCCCTTCTGTTAACTGAGATGCTCATGTTGCGTAGACACACAGTTGCGGGCAGATCAGTCAGGCGCCTCAGTGGTGTTGTGGGGAGAATGGCTCCTCTCACCTTCACTCGATTAGGCAGGATAAATTAAAAGGAGTGTGCACGGCAGGAAGGGGAACAGGAAAAGAGAGGAAAAACAAACAAGAAGGAAGGAAAGGAGTGGAGGTTAAAGACAGGGAACTGCGAGAAACAGGCAGGAGTAAGATGAGAGGAAGCAGGCAGATGGTTAGGTGAGCTCCAGGAAAGGAGCGTGTGGCGGACACTCAGAAGGGGGCTGAGGGGTTGCTTCTGCTGAGCGGCCATTCTGCTCAGGGTCTGCACTTGCCGGGAGGAGCCAGGTGTCGGCAGCGGTGGGAGGACAGCAGGACTTGGTGGCTGCCTGTGGAATGCGGTGGGATTGGTGGGCAGGGACACGGGCTGGAATAAAATGTCTGCACCTGTTGGGTGGACATCTCTCTGTTCTGTGAGGCCCGGTCAGGGTAAGATGGAGAGACGTCAGTTTCAGAAGGAAGGCACCAGAGCCCAGATTTGTAAAGGGTTGTTTCCTGCCTGTGTTGTTAACTTCGTTGTTAAGGATATCTATTGGATTTCAACCGTCCCAGAGACATTCATTTTTACTGTATTTATTTACGGACTGCTGAACACTGCACCGTTTTGAACACTACCCATTGCTGTGTGTGTGTGTGTGTGTGTGTGTGTGTCCTCGTGTGCCTAACTCATCCTGATTACATTACAGACGCTGGCGGGTTCTAGAGGCTCTCTAGAGCAACTGGGAGGGTGGGGCCGACCCGCACCATCACGGCACACTAAACAAGTCTTTTGAACGGCCAGGACACATAAATATGAAGACATACTGAAAATGTAAAATCTCTTGAGATGATCTTCACTAAAGAAGGGCACAATATAAAATCAATACATTGTTAGTTTGGCTGCCATCACTGGCTCATCTTGTAACATTGCCTAACTCTTTCTGACTGGCAGGACTCGCACTGTATAAACATGGAGACATTTGTAACACACAGAGAATGTAAAGTGCCTGCAGATGATATCTGATATGGCAAGGCACTACAGTATATCAGATAATTGTTATTTACTGGACCTGCAATCCCTCCTGAAACCATCGTCTGAAACAAAGTGACAGGACTTTCGAGTTGGCAGCCTTCAGTTTGCTTTGCCAAGAATTCTTAACGGAAATCTTCATATTTGTCAGGAAAAAAATCCAAATGCCTTTTGACGGAGTCCTGATCTGAAATTTGAGATGCTCGTGGTGCTCAGCCACAGAGAAAGAAGCATCCCCTTCTCGGGATCTTTTATCTTTTTGACATTTTTATATCGAGCAGGATGAGCCTCTGCCCTCAGGCTTCATGGGTGTCACAGCGGTATGCCAGGGGGCACACAGCATGGCCTGCCAGCTCAAACAATGGCCCTGTCGTCTTCATTTTTTCTCTCCTGTCAGGTGAATCCATGTTTGAAAATGTGGAAAGGGAATAACAGGAGTGAGGCAGGGGTCCGTGTGTGGCAGCCTTGGCTGTCCTGACCTTGCCAGTGCTGCACTCTGGTGGGTCACCCCAACATTCACTCCACAACATGGCTGGCGGTGCCCAGTAGTTGACTCCTTGGCAAGGGTAAGACGACAGCGTGGCGTGACAGATGTGCGGCTCAACAAACAAATATAAGAAGAATAAGGGAGGGAGAAGTTGGCACGCGGATAGCCACTTACAGATGGCCAACATGGCACAGCAAACATTTCTGTTCAGCTGAGAATTCCTAATGGCATCTTCATGGAGCGTTAACCCTGTGTATTCCTCAGTGGTGCTGTTGTTAATGCGGTGCCCTTGCAGTTCCATTGACCTGGGTTCATATTTAAATGGTTTTATTCTACAGGTTCTCCGATTTTCATGCCAACCACATTCATGTCAGGTTAATTGAGCTGCAAGTGAGTGCTGATGTCCCATCCAGGTTTGGTTCCTGTCTTGTGCCCACTGGGATGGATTAACTCAAGATGTCCTGATTCGGTGGCTTTCCTTTTCCAACTTGTTTAACATCAGACTCCTACATCTCGGCTTGCTGTTCTCGGACACAGAGTGAGGTTACACAGTGAAGTTCTTCCATCCCATTTCTGAACCTGCTTATCCAAGTCAATGATGCAAGCACACAGCATGAACCAGCCCTGGACAGGGCGCCAGTCCGGCACTGAGCACAGACACCTACCCTCACTGTCACCTGGCCATATCACACCTTGTTAGTCTGTCAGAGAAAAGCCACAGGGTAGCAACCGGCCCGGCATCAAACCGCACTGGAAACACCATTGAAACAACAGCTCTGTTTGCTCTATTGTAGAAAAACAAAAACAAGTTGGCATGGTATACACTGTACTACAAAGGCGCCATACAAGAAAACAAGGTTCCCCGCAGTTGACTAACATCACCTGCTTCTGCTTAATGTACTGTAGAAATGTGTAAACTGGGGCTCTGAAATAGTCAATAGCTGTCAGGTAGCGTTCCCCGAACATGACTCAGGCTCGGGATTCTATGTAAATACGGTTGACCCCGAGTCAGACTAGAGGTGACGTGTAATGATCTGCTTTAGAGTGTCAAGTCTGAGCAGCACTCCGGATGGTACTCTGCTGCCATCTAGTGGATGAAATAACATCACACCACAAAAAACTCATGAATATTTATAAGCATTTTGCCACTCTTGATGAGGTAGCTCATCAATATTCATGAGGGGGGCAGAGCCTTCAGCCTTAAACACAATGGCATGTAAAATGAGAAGCCGCCAGGCCAGTTGAAGAACAAACTGATGCAGAACCATTGCTTGAGTGAAGCGATAGTGCTGACAATGTGAGGTGGTCATCAAATGTTGGTGCCGTACGGCCAAACCACTGTGAGCCTTCACTGCAGCGCAAGTAGCTGCATGGCAAGAAGGCAAAATGATTACGATCATGAAGAACAACAGGAAAGACATCAGCCCCCTAAGCACTGTTCGTAATGCAGCAACTGTCTATGTTCATGTCAGGGGAAATATGGAAGTCGCTAAGCCTTGTGCTGTGGAAGCCCACAATAACACAAGGGGCATGTTGATCGTGCGGATCAGGCACTGACATTCTACCCTGTCATGCACAAAAAAAATTACAAAATATTAAAAGAAAAATGCATGGAGAGACTCACGTGAACTGCCCTGATTGTGATCTGTTGGTGACCATCTCCAAACATGTCACACGAAGGACAGCAGTGGACACTCAACAGACCCCTCCAAATGTATTAATGTTGTGGGCTGGCCCCCTAGTGGCTGTGGTGGTGCATTGTAACTCACAAGAATGCCCGTTCAGCTCCACTCCTTGAGTAAGTCATAACACCTATGAAGGCTTATGGTGTGTAATCAGTGAAAATAAAATCAAGCGTACCTATGAAGAGACACTATAAAGGTACGAGGCTGCAGGTCCGGACCTTGGGGTGACCCTGAGTAAGTCACTTTGCTGAAATATGTAAATAATTGTACAGTACTTAGACACGGTCATGCTGTAAAAACAGTCAGGCTGCCAGTTCATCCCACGTCACCGACTCTGTTTACATCCCTAAGACGACTCACATCATAATAATAAACAAACACGACATAACATTCTTAGACCTGCTAAATCAAATTCGTGGTCCCTGAGGGGGCAGAGCATATCCTGGCAGCATTGGGCACAAGGTAGGAAGCAGCCCTGGAATAAGGTCCCAGTCCATAGCAGGGCCTACACACATGGAACCAGCTTAGAGTTGCACATCTTTGAGAATTTAGGAAAAAAAACATCCAGAGACATGGTGGCATAGGAAGAATGTGCGTGGACAGCGACTGTGTGGGATTTGAACCCAAGACATTGGATTCCACGAGGCGGCAGAACTACTCACTGTGCAGGGCAAGTATGGAGCATCGCTCATGTTCTCTAATTAATTCATTAAATAATTGTTGTCTTGTGTTTCCTTGATCAAGGTGGTGTACTGTGGCCCCCTAGTGGCTGTGGTATGGAATTGTAATTATCTTGCAGGAGCCAGTGTACCAACTGAAATTCACCTAAATATGCATAGGAGCAATGGGATGGTTCACTGTGAGTGACATTTCTAAATCCATCCAACACTCCGCAGAGGCAGGGTTCAAAGTAGAGACATCGATTTAAATAGCAAAGAGCAATGGTACAAAAGCGATGTTGACGCTGCCTGACCGAACGCAAAGTTAGGGATGAAGAGTTAAAGCAAAGTCATGGAGGTCTTTGTCTTGTGGTGCAGGGACAACAACCTGCAACTCAACATCAGACAACACAAAAGAGCTGGTGGTGGATGTCTGGTGTGAAAAAGAGCCTCAGAGACCAGTCACAATCCAGGGGCAGGACGTGGAAGTGGCGCAGAGCTACAAGTACCAGCACACTAGACTGGTCTGACCATGCAAGAAGGACCAGAGCAGACTGGACCTCCTGAGGAGACTCTCAGGTCTTCTGATGTGTGCAGCAAATGGCTGGAAATGTTCTAGCATTCCATGGTAGCCAGTGTGGTGTTCTACGCTGCGGTCTCCTGGGGAAGCCACCCGGGCACAAAAGAAACACAACGTCTAAACAAACTAATCAGGAAAGCCCACGCCATAACAGGGCCACCCCTGGACACACCACTGGACACTGTTGTGGAAAAAAGGATGGTGGACGCCATCATGAAAAATCCCCTCCATTTCCGGCGGCGCTCTGCCTTGGAGCACATTTAGCCACAGGCTCATTCCACCACAGTGTGCTAAGAAGTGCCTCCGGGGGTCTTTTGTGCCCACTACTATCAGGCAATTCAATGCTTCCATCCGATGTACTTGTTACATTTAGTTTTATTTGTCTATATATTTATTTAATTTCTTCATATATCAACTGTGAGTCTGTATTCTTATTTATGCTTCTGCTGCTGTTTGCATTTGAATTTCCTCAAAATTCAAAGATAAAGGTTTATCCAAACATGTAGATGTTCTCTGCACGCACTTGTTAAAATTTACATGAGCTGTTGCAAGTGAAACGATGCTTCCCGTAAAACCAGATTTCATTGTACCATTCGAAGACCTGACTGGAGTAGCACTAAAGCTGAATGATCCTGCGCCACCAGGAGTGTGTGGTCTCCACTGGTCACAGTTACGAGTAAACATGAGGTGGAAACAACTGGCACAATGTGCCCACTCTGGAATGTGTATTCAAACCAAAACTGGTAGAAGAAGTGGCACTGTTGATGGCGCAGAGCCACAGGAGATGCTGATGTCCGCAGTTAGCCTGCGTAACTTTTGACAAAGACGCACAGCATCCACCTTCTGACAGCACGTCCAAGTGAATAACTCAAGGAAGTTAAAACTGCTGGCCAAGTGTAAATACCAAGCACGCCATACCAGAATATACAGCCGTGTGAAAAAGTAAGTACACCCCATGAAATGTTTTTTTTTTCTGTTAACATAGGTGGACTTATCAATATTTGCTCTGTATCTAAACCCTATTTATAGATAAATGCGATGTAATTAGGGAAACAAATTTGAATATTTGACTTTGCAATAATTAATTCCTCAGACAAATATCCAATATGCCATTTCTGTCTGTTGGGACAGTAAGTCCCAAACCACCTAAACCAGCTCTAACACCTGTCGTTGCCCCCTTAAGTCGCCATTTCCTCTAACGTTGCGTTCCTTTTACTTCAGATGTCGGCGCTGGGAATGACGTCACAGCTACGTTAATCGCATTCCAGTAAAACTTTTGGAAAACCAATGCGGATGCATCCGGGAATGTTTACTCCATCGGAATAAACAGCAGTTGATAAAAACACATTACGTGGCATTTTGTGCATCCAAACACTGTGGCAGCCTGTCCACAGATAGAAGCTGGACAACACTGTGTGCGCGACTGATTTAATGCGACACAAATACACCGAAGTGCTAATAAACACAACGGCTGTCACTAACATTCATTTTGGGTTGAAGTCATGACCTGAAGTCAGACAGACTCAGATTTGACAGACCAGCCCTGACCGTCCAACCTGGAAATTCGACTTAAGGAGAGGAGCTCCAGTTGAATATTCCAACCGTGTAGCAGTCTGTGACTTTGACCTTCCCTACTTCCCCACTCCTCTATGCAGAATTCTTTCTGCTGCTGTAATGTTTGAGGGGTGTCTTACATGCAAAGTCCATTTCATATCCCAAACAGCATCTCAATGGGATTCAGATCTGGTCGTTGATGTGGCCATTCCAGGACTCGCCATTTCTGAGATGGGTGTGACTGCAGCCTTACAGTAGGTATGGCGTAAGTCATGTAACGCCTACAATGCCCGCTCAGCATTCGAAGGGTGTTTCGTGACTGGCATTGTGGCCGTTACATGATGTTGGGATGTTGCATGAGGTTGGGGCATTACGTGACGGACCTCATAAGTATTGCAGGCTGCAGTTACACTGCATTGGAGTTGACTACACCCGCTCAATCGCTGCTTCTAAACCTCTACCATATCAGCCATGTCATGTAACCTGCCAAGGCTCCCTGAGTAGAATGACAAAATTCATTTTACTGTGTCTGCTGGGTGCTGTGAAAAGGAATTCATTGTATAAAAAAAATAATAAAGCCGCCATATACGTACAGTCTTAAGGTATCTGGTTCAGTAACCCATTCTGACTACCAGTATGACCCTGAGTAGTCACCTGACCTGTCAAGGCTCTCATTGCTAACGTAAGTAAATATTTGTTCTGTACTTGTAAAGGGCCACTGTATGGGATTTACCATAGAAAGGCGCTCTATAAAATCTAAAGGTGCAGGCTCAGTCCCCAGCACTGACACACAGTGTGACCCTGAGTAGTCACCTAATCTCCTAAATCTTAAATTGCTGGCATCGGTCAATTATGTTACTTGTAAAGAGCCACAGTAAGGGGTTTACTGTAGAAAGGCGCTATATAATATACATAATCATGAATAATCCACTGCATCCACTGAACAGTGTCATCTCCAGGCAGAGGAGGAGCTCCACTGACAGACTGAGGAGATCGTTCCTCCCGCACGCTATGCGACTCTTCAATTCCACCCGGGGGAGTTAAATGCTAACATTACTCAAAGTTATTGTCTGCTTTTTTATTTTTATTTTTTTTTTATTTTTAATACTATTTAATTTAATATTGTTTTTTTTTTTTTGTATCAGTATACTGCTGCTGGATTATGTGAATTTCCCCTTGGTATTAATAAAGTATCTATCTATCTATCTATCTATTATATAGTGCCTTTCATATCTATCTATCTATCTATCTATCTATCTATCTATCTATCTATCTATCTATCTATCTATAATATAGTGCCTTTCATATCTATCTATCTATCTATCAATCTATCTATCTATCTATTATATAGTGCCTTTCATATCTATCTATCTATCTATCTATCTATCTATCTATCTATCTATCTATCTATAAAATCTCAGTTAATATTTGAATACCTGAAGAGCAGCTCAGAAGTCATCTTGGCTGTATGTGTAAGGAGAAGTGCAGTTAAGGCACTTTATGAAATCATTTCAGCGCACAGACTCACTAGGAGTCATTTTGCCTGCCTCTCCTTCTGTGAGATGTCCTCACAGATTGTTGCTCCCTGTAGAAAGGTGCTATATAACATGAGCGTTCATCTTTGATCAATCCAAAGCATGAAATCCTATGTCTTCTTATCCTTTGCCTCCTGCTGATGATTAATACGTCACCTCTTCTCTCCCTCAAGGTATTGTCGGCCTACCCCAAGGTGTATCACCATTCCTGCGTGGTCTGCCACTGGCAGCTGCTCTTCTTCAGCTCGGAAACGCTCAGCAGGTGAGGCACTTGAACTCTTTGGGCACTTTGCTTTTAGCGTCCTGCAGGAGTCTCTGGGAAGCCAGAACATCACACAGTATCTTGTACCTTGAGCCATGACTACTAGGGACCTTCTTTATTTTATTTTGTTATATATGGTGACAGTGAAGCTGTTTGGTGACCTACGTGTCACTCCACTGTGTGCCTAGCTTATTTATAACTCCTGTGATCAAGGATATCAGATGGGTCCCTTTTAGGCAGTCGGCCTGGTGGCACCACCTCACAGTGGTCTCAAATCCATGGTTTACTGGACATAAAGAGAGAACTCCATTTGTTGGACATTGTGGTTGGGCTGATGAAATGCATGCTGCGTAGTAATCTAAACCACCTTCTGCTGAGGTGTCCAGGTGAATACATAGATGGATAGAACAAACTTTATTTGTTGTCTCCAGACAAATTTTTTTTTTTTTTTACAGAAGCTCTTTATACAGGTTGGTCCAGATCTAATTATGCAGATCGTCTGGATGGCTTTGATTTATGCGGGGACGATTCCAGTTCGGCGTGAAGACGATTCTTCATGTCGTCAGTTCGCACACTTCTCGATGGTCCGGAATTTTTCGGGTGATTTTCTATGTAATAAACAAGTTATAGCATAATGAAAATTGCGTAATTAGATCTGGACCACCCTATATAAATAAATGCATAAACATATAGATAAATAAATATAAATACACACACACAATAGTCTGAACACACAACAGAATGACTTTAAAAAAGAAAATTTAAGAATAAAGAAAGCGTCTGACTTGGCTGTCACAGTCCAAGTGAGGCACTAGACAGACATTTTACTGTTGGTGTAAAGGAGCCACCATAGCATTTTTTGACACACTTTTGCTGAATGATTTGTTGTCTGTAAGTCTTGAAGTCAGTTAAGATGTGCAGCACTGTTCATAGTGGCACTCAGCTTTGTTTTCATTCTCTCCTCTACGACCTCCAGAGGGTCCAGAGGGTGTCTTATAACTGAGCCTGCCCTTTTAATTAGTTTACTGATATGGTGGCCTCTCTTGAAGTGATGTCACAGAGTTGGGGTTGAAGTGAAGGATTTCGCTTCTGACATTAAAGGAACGAACGCCATCTCCTAATGAAGAGGAGCCTGCTGTGAACTTATATAGTTCCTCTGTTTTCCAAGCCTAGTCTAACCTGTCATTAATGTGGGCCCCCAAGTACTTGAAGGAGTAGACCACCTCGACATCCATTCCCCGACTAGTGACCAGACACAGAGGCTCTTTAGTGCGGTGAAAGTCAATAGGTAGTTCTTTGGTTTTGCTGATATTGAGTGGCAGACAATTCTCAAAGTCCTCCCCCTGACTCCTCTCCTATGTCTCATCCCCCTTATTAGAAGACCCCATAAGTGCAGAATCATCTGAGAATTTCTACACGTTTCATGATCTGCTGTTGTGTTTGTATTTGGCACTATCACAGAATGAAGAGTAAAGGTGACAGGCCTGTTCCTTGTGGTTCTCCAGTGTTACTCGCACAGTCCTTGAGTCTCACAAATGGTGGTCTGCCTGACAGATAGTCCATCATCCAGGACACCACCGGCTCATCCACCTGCATATCTCTGAGTTCACCCCTCAGCAGGGATGGCTGGATGGTATTGAAGGCACTGGAGAAATCAGTAGAATCCTCACAGTGCTGCCAACTTTCTCCAGCCTTGTGGAGCAGACAGAATTGCATCTTCCACTCCAGTCTTTGTCCAGTAGGCAAACTGCAGTGACTCCAGGTGGTCTACCACAAGAGGACTCATATAGTGCAGGACCAGCCTCTCAAAGGTCTTCATGATGCGAGACGTAAGTGCCATTGGTATGTAGTCATCAGGATCTCGTGTATAAATGGTGCGTACTCACAGAAATGTTGCGTAAGAACGTTTCCACGTTCAAATCACGATGTATAAAACCTAAACTTTATACATGCGTAAAGCCATGCACTTTTCCACGGTATCTCATACCTTGTTGTACGCAAGTTCTCCGCTCGGTTTTGCAGACTGGCGGCACCCAGCGTCAAAGCAGTGCTACTGTTCCTGTGTGGTCATCTTTCTTTTCCTGACGCGGCTTTATAAATACTGTACACTGAAATTAACTGCATATTGTTTATTAGTTTAATGCATCTGATTGTAATTAACCTGTAACAATATAATGGTCCACGGACTGGCCAAACTATTCTAAATACCATAGCTGATTTAATGTTGTTACTCTCACTGCACCGTTTTCTTCTTCTTCTTCTTCTTCTTCTTTCAGCTGCTTCTGTTAGGGGTTGCCACAGCGGATCATCTTTTTCCATATTACTCTCACTGCACCACTCAGAGCAGCTGATCGGAAAGAGAATTATCAGTACACAGCATCACGCACACGCTGCCTCAGCCATGCTGTCTATTGAACTGCTTCTCACGTGGCAAACGTTTCAAAGCCTTTCCTGTACGGACCTCGCAGTTCAGAAAGAGTTTCATCCTAAGAACTCTAAACGCACTCCATCAGTCCATCAATTGCACCTTGTAGAACTGTTTGTACTTATAAATATAATCACCTCACTGTAAACTTGCACTACAGCTATAATATTACACAACCTGAGCCACTTTATAAAGTGCGTATTTACATATGATGACGATATCATTTTTAAGATGCAATGCAGCGAAATATGTTTATTGTATTATACAGATAAAATGTTAACTTCATTTAAATAATCTATATTGTTAATAATTAAAGGACACGGTGTCGCTACACTAGCAAGGATCTGGCGCTCTGTTCATGGATTGTTCCTGCCTCGCACTGTATGCTTCACTGGGACTGGCGTGAAGGACAGAATAATTAAACACGTACTAAGAAGATATTTCAGTGTTCCTTAAAAGTTTTGAAGAATCAGCGCTAAGCTTACAGATGGCTTAACGTCTATTACAGAGCTGATTGTGTGGCGATTGGTTACTTGGAGAAAGAAAAGGAAGGACAGGAATGGGAGGTTAGTACGTTTGAAAGAGACAGTACTGCGGGGCGGCCTTAGGCGTGTGCAAACTGTGCACCTACATAGGGCCGCCAAATCCCAGGGTCCGCCACGCCAATATATATTGAATATAAAACAGAAGGAGAAAATAACAACACAGCTAAAAATGCAGCAGCAAATTTCGACAAAGTGTCTTGAGCACGCGACGGCTATGCAGTGTCTGCAACGGACGTGGCCATCCGCCGTGCATAAGCTACCATATTGACATTGGCGGGCGAAGGAGCCACCGATTCTTTCTCTGCCCAGGGCCGCTGCGAGCATAGAGCTGCCCCCGAGTACTGCTGCAATAAATTATTATTTTATCAAAGGTCGCGCACAATCACTGCACCACCGTGTTTCCATGTTTAGGAGTGCTTTAACTCCTATCATCATGAAAATGACATCACGTATACATCTCAGTATTTTAGTTATTCAGAGAGCTGTAATATCACGAATGTAATGGATTCTGTGTCCAGTTGGAGGAAGAGAGCCGGTTTAAGAAGCAAGTAGTGATTCACACACACAAAGACACATAGAAGATCAAATACAAAACAAAGCATTTAACGTGCTACTTTAATTACGATGTGATTTGAGAAACTGGTTAATTAAACGATTTTAAGATGAAGTTTATGGTGTTCTACTTTAATGACAAAATAAACTACGTGATTAAAGTGAAAATTTCGAGATTGAAGTTGACATTTCGTGCTTTTTTCCCCACTGTGTACCTATTTTTTTTTCTCTGTACCCTAATAAGCTTTAATATGACACTCGGACGGTGAGCTATGACTGGCCTTTTCACGGCGACTTTGATATCTGACAACTTCTTTTTTATTTCGGGCACTGTGCGATTTTGTGAACTTGAGCATTCAGTTTTCTTGGACACGCTATGTCACTCGATCAGCTTCCTTTTGTTGTTTATTCCACTGTTTAAACCAACAAATAGTACATTTTTCTTTGCCTCCACTTGGTATTCGCCGAAATTGTTATTTTCCCCCGTGCTTTTCCCATTGTCTTTGCACAGAGCACTGAGCTTAAGGGTGATTTATATTGATTTGCATATTCAGAGAGGCGTAATTCTGGGAGGAGCTGGGGCGGGACAGCAGGCGCGTACACGTGAGTTACTTTTCACGCTGACCGGGATTTATGGAGCGGAAAAACACAGAAGTTGCCAAACGCACAGATTCCTGCATCTGGATTTTTCTGTACGTAAGCACATTTCGCCTTTTGTGCTTACGTCATGTTGTAGTGTGAGTTCTACGCACGGCGTTATGCATGAGGCTCCAGGTGAAGAGGCACAGGAACAATGCAGGGTGCTTTCCACACACACACACACACGGTGTATGTTTTTTCTTTTTCTTTATTGTTATTTTTTTATCAAAGTGCAGGGCGTCCTTAGAAGGTTGTGTAACTTAAAAGAATGCCAGGAATGGGACGTTTGACCCTGAGGCCTCGAAGATGGTATCAGTTTATGTTAGGCACACACTCTGCAGTTTTAAGCTGAATGATTTTTAGTGTCGGGATGAATTTTTGCTTCATCAGCCCCGTTTCCTGTGCGGTATGAGAAGAATTTCGATGCCTGACTGCATCTTAGGATGACATCCAGACATGTGTTAAACACTAATTGATGAATAAAACCAAGGTAGGACATCTGTATGCTGTTACATAAATGGTGTTAACTCTTAGGAGACAGCGGCTCTTCAGTGATCTCCATATTTCATACTGGTAATCTTTACTAGATTTAATGTTCAAAATGTGTTTGATGCAGTGGTGTGTCAGGTGTCCTCTGTCTCCAGACATTGTCACATGGTGTTATTGTTCATTTCCGATTTTGTTTTGCTTTATTTATTTTCTTCTTCATCATTTCCCACTTCTGTGTGGTGTTTATGTGCTTTACCAACCTTCTCCATGCAGCTTGTTCCTTCACCTCCTTGTGTCAAGCCCTTTTCCTTCAGATCTTCTTTTACTTGATCCATCCACATCTGCCTTGGCCTCCCTCACTTTCTCTTCTCAATTCCCATCACTCTTTTTCCCACATATTCATTGTCTCTCCTCATATGTCCATAACACTTCAATCTACTTTCCATATACTTTCTTAGATTTCTCTCCCACTTTTGTTGTACTTCTGATTGTTTCATTTCTTATTCTGCCCACTTTTGTAATTCCACACATCCATGTTTACTTTTCTTTACAAGTTTGATTTTCATATTTGTATGTAAGTGCCCTAAGGGATGGACTGGCACCCTGAATGAGATGAACGGCAATTCCTGTCTCGGACAGGAGACCATAATGGATGGACACTGCATACAGAGACAAATCCTAGCCAGGATAGTGCTTGAATGTTATCACAGTCATGGTGGAAGATTAATGGATGGACTGGGGGAGTCTGTCTGCCAAGACCAGTTCCCTACCCAGTACAACAGATTGCAGGGCTTCTCTGGCATAGCCCTAGTATGGACACCCATAGGAATCCATGGGATTTGTAATCCTTAGGGACAACCCTGCCGGGCTCACTGGGTGTTGCCAGAAGGCGCTACAAGGAGAACAACTCCCTGTTTCATGAGACTTCCACTTGACCCTGAAGTGCCTCTGCCATTCAGTGCCTTGGCACCAGAGGTTCTCCTAGGTCCAGCATTAAGGAAGCTACTTGACCTCATCCAGGTGAGTTGGAGTCAAGTGGAAGAAGGGCAAAGATGGACTGGAGGAGTGGAAGGAGAGGGGAAAAGAGAAGGAGAAGAACACTTGAGTTTTTGTGACTTTCAAAGCCTTTTTATAAAGTGTTTGTATAAATAAACCCAGGACTTGTTGTCATGGTGGTTGTGTGTGGGGTTTCAGGTGCTGCAACACCCCCTGCTGCTCACAGTGTCTTGTCATCTTTGTCATTCTGCAAATTAGGGGTTTTTGGTTCATCTGTAGGGGCACAATAACTGTATGGTTATGAATGTGGCTTCTTAGTACAGTAAATGATGACTATGGCATTGCTGAGGTGCAGTTCTGATATCGTTACGCGAGTTCAGGTGTTGATGACACTGACATTGACTACATATTGGGCTTTCCTCTTATTTCATGTAAATGTTTCTGCTCTTTGAGTTTAGTTGTTTTCGTGGTTCGTGGCGTAGATTGGGAGGTATACTTTATAGTGTTCCCCATCTCTTCTATGCTTGTGGTTTCTTTCTGAGTCAGTAAAGATTTTAATATTCTTGACCATTGACTTGAGTTGGTTTCTCATTAACACTTCAGCCTACCATAAGCACATTCTCTAAGCCCCCTTATGTGTGCTCAGTTTCACAAGGACATTCCCTAAACCCCATAGTGAAGTTTATGGAAAAATATGAATCCGTCACATTGCTTCACAGCTAAAGACCCCCGAAGTGAAAAATTTGTCACATAATTATGAAGCCGGAGGTGGCTTATGGCATATTGAGGCATCCTCGGGGGTACAAAGCCAGCCTCACATTGGTGAGACAGACAGTGGAGCCCCAGTTGGGGAAAGTGTAGGCTCAGGGTCCATCCCCCTCCACACAGATCAGATTCATTGCCCCCCCACAAGGGAGCTAGAAGATTTTGATTGCAGTCTGGCCAGATTGAGACCACCATAATGGCTGGTCCTGGGAAAGGGGGCAATGTATCCCTAGTGGGTTTCAGGCAGCTGGACAGACTGAGCTCAGGGATACCACGTCCTTAAAACGTTTGTAGCCCAAGAACAGAACAAACACTGCACAGTTCTAAAAAAAACAAGCTTAATACGTGACATAAACAGAGTGACACCAGGGGACAAGTGTCAAGAGCCATCAAAGACTAGAGGAGGGAGACCTGAGAGTGATAGAACAGGTACAGTCATATGAAAAAGTCTGGGAACCCCTCTTAATCTGTGGATTTTTGTTTTTTTATTGGCTGAGCTGTCAAAGTAGCAACTTCCTTTTAATATACGACATGCCTTATGGAAACAGTAATATTTCAGCAGTGACATTAAGTTTATTGGATTAACAGATAATCTATACTAATAAAAGGCAAAGCCCTCACTCACTCATCACTAATTCTCCAACTTCCCATGTAGGTAGAATGCTGAAATTTGGCAGGCTCATTCCTTACAGCTTACTTACAAAAGTTGGGCAGGTTTCATTTCGAAATTCTACGCCTAATGGTCATAACTGGAAGGTATTTTTCTCCATATACTGTAATGGAGTTAAGCTTGATGGCCGTGGGGGGCGGAGTTTCGTGTGACATCATCACACCTCCCACATAATCACGTGAACTGACTGTCAATGCAGTGCGTAGAAAACCAGGAAGAGCTCCAAAAAGTGCTGAAGAAAACATGCATTTTATAATTGAGATGGCAGCGAAACAATAAGAAGCGAGCGAGTGACATATACTACCATATTCATGAGTGCAGCTACTTCGGAAACAAAGCACGATGTAAACCTAAAGTTTAAATTAAGTTCATAGACAGGCTGCCGCTGGCGTTTCACATGCCCACAGGTAATGCGGGATACAAGTTTAATGAGAGGACGCAGGATATAAACGAGAGTTTTGATCACTTTGTAACTAAGTTAAAATTGTAGGTGAAGGGGTGTGCTTATGCAAATTCTGAGAGACCGTGTTTGTGGGGGGATTGACAGTTAAGGCGGGTGGGGGAGTCACGTCATCATCTCCCCTCCCATTCACCTCATTTCGCTCTGAGCTGAGCTCCACGGCTAACGCCGTCTTGAGGAACCAACTTTGTGACGCTGCTACCAATACTCACAGAAAAATCCACAAGTTAATACACACGCTGTCTCTAGAGTTTCTATACACTGAATCCTCCAGGCACTACTTACAAAAGGTCACATTGACAATCGTGTTATGTTATTTTTAAAATCTTTCCTTTTCTTAGCACAAGCACAGCTGAGAAGCTTCGATGCATGTGCTCCATAACGCGTTAAAAAATAATGCATTTAATCACACTTTGCATTCCAAGCAAAGGGGAACTTCTGTCAATGCATGATTTCCTGGTACACCGATTACATTGATGCACACATCAGAGCTACAAATATATGTAGACTCAAACCGATTATGACAGCAGCAATCCAAGCTGTGAGAAAACAGTAAAAAGGAGGCGTGTCAGACGTCGTGGTACATTTTCTGATGCAGCTAGACGGAAACAACTTCGTGACGCTGCCGCCAAATACACAAAACAATTACTTTGACAATCATGTTACATTATTTTTAAAATGTTTCCTTTTCTTTTTCTTTCCTTCTTTAACACACTACTTCACCGCTGCGAAGCGCGGGTATTTTGCTAGTATGTAATATACATCATAACTAAATTAGAGAGGTGCATAAATGTGGGCACCCAACAGAGATATGACATCAATACTTAGTTGAGCCTCCTTTTCCTAATCTAACAGCCTCTCGACGCTGTCCTCCTATAGCCTTTGATGAGTGTCTGGATTCTGGATTTTGGTATTTTTGACCCCATTCTTCATAGAAAATCTCTCCAGTTCAGTCAATTTGATGGCTGCTGAGCATGGACAGCCTGCTTCAAATCATCCCATATATTAGATATTCAAGTCAGTGGACTGTGACGGCCATTCCAGAACGTTGTACTTCTCCCTCTGCATGAATGCCTTTGTAGATTTCGAACTGTGTTTTGGGTCATTGTCTTGTTGGAATATCCAACCCCTGCATAACTTCAGCTTTGTGACTGATACTTGAACATTATCCTGAAGAATTTGTTGATATTGGGTTGAATTCATCTGACCCTCGACATTAACAAGGGCCCCAGTCCCTGAACTAGCCACACAACCCCACAGCATGATGGAACCTCCACCAAATGTGACAGTAAGTAGCAGGTGTTTTTCTTGGAATGCGATGTTCTTCTTCCACCATGCAAAGCACTTTGTTGTTAATACCAAATAACTCCATTTTTGTCTCATCAGTCCAAAGCACTTTGTTCCCAAATGAATCTGACTTGTCTAAATGAACATTGGCATACAAGTGACTCTGTTTGTGGCGTGAGTGCAGAAAGGGCTTCTTTCTCATCACCCTGCCATACTGATGTTCTTTGTGCAAATTGCGCTGAATTGTAGAACGATGTACAGATACACCATCTGCAGCGAGATGTTCTTGCAGGTCTTTGGAGGTGATCTGTGGGTTATCTGTAACTATTCTCACAATCCTGCTCATATGCCACTCCTGTATTTTTCTTGGCCTGCCAGACCTGCTGGGTTTAACAGCAACTGTGCCTGTGGCCTTCCATTTCCTGATTACATTCCTTACGATTGAAACTGACAGTTGCGACCTCTGAGATGGCTTTTTGTAGCCTTCCCCTAAACCAGGAGGCTGAACAATCTTTGTTTTCAGATCTTTTGAGAGTTGCTTTGAGGATCCCATGCTGTCTATCAAAAGGGAAACTCAACTTGCAATTAAATTAAATACCTTTTACCACTCATGACTGGACACTCCTGTCTATGAAGTTCAAGGCTTGATGAGCTAATGCAACCAATTTGGTTTTGCGAGTAATCAGCATTGAGCAGTGACAGGCATTCAAATCAGCAAATTTACAAGGAGACCCACATTTTTGCACAGCCAGTTTTTCACAAAATCACAAAATAAGAGGGTCTATGGTGTCCCCCAGTGCTCAAATTCTAAATAAAAACAACCTATCTTGATTTCACACAGCACAGAAGGAAATTAATCAAAGGCATCAAAAGAGACAAAGGGTCATTTTGATATACGCTGTTGCAGCACATACGTTCGTAACTGGCATTTCATTTCTCGTGTACATGAAGTTTTTGCACTCCCTCAGGATGGATGGATTGTGCAGAAACAACTATGGTGTCTTACCAACACAACATCTTTCAGCTGCTCCCGTTACGGGTTGCCACAGCGGATCATCTTATTCCATATCTTCCTGTCGTCTTGTTCTGTCACCCCCATCACCTGCATGTCCTCTCTCACCACATTCATAAACCTTCTCTTAGGCCTTCAACTTTACCTCTTGCCTGGCAGTTCTATCCTTTAACATCCTTCTCCCATTATACCCCTCATCTCTCCTCTGCACATGTCTAAACCAACACAATCTCGCCTCTCTGACTTTGTCTCCAAACCATCCCATCTGAGCTGACCCTCTAATGTCCTCATTTCTAATCCTGTCCATCCTCGTCACACCCAATTTAAATCTTAGCATCTTTAACTCTGCCACCTCCAGCTCTGTCTCCTGCTTTCTGGTCAGTGCCACCGTCTCCAACCCATATAACATAGCTGGTCTCTCAAAATGAATGTATGACAGTCTGCCCTGATGGAAAACCGCTGAGCAAGTCCCCTGTCGATGGATGACTACACAGCCAAGGCACCTGCCACCAGTCAGCATACACAGTTTAACACAACTCTGATAATTAGCGCTGTGAACTGTGAAGCCACATCTAATGCTGTATGCTCATGCGTATAATGGCAGGGACTTAATAACTAATGGCAAACATAAAAAAACTTTTGAAACAATACAAAAAGAAACGGTTGCTAGGACGTTCTTCACATATGGTTAATTTACTGTGTTTATTCCATATTACAATATACGGACACTCTAAGTAGAGCAAACTAACAATAAAGGAGAAGTTTGGTATTTTTCAAGTCAAAGTTATTTCTTCACCGACATGCTACCTGTCCATTTGCCAAGCTAAATTGTGTTCTAGAGTTTAGCATATGTCTTGCCCGCACTGGTGCTTTACAGTAGAGGCAACAGGGCACAGTAAAGAGAATCCCTCATTGAGGCAAACACTTAATTCCGCCCATGAGGTTTAACTCCGCCCATAATCCCACGCTGAGTCAATTAACTCCACCCATAATCCCACACTTGGTCAAACATTTAACTCCACCCAAGAGGTTTAACTCCTCCCCTAATCCCACATTGAGGTAAACATTATCTCCACCCATAATCCCACATTGAGTCAAATGTTTAACCCCACATAAATCACACACTCTGGGCATAAGGCAGCATGTTGTACAAGTGTGTTTCTCTATTCCCCATAAACACTGACGTACTCCGGTGCTGCAATCACATCCCATGTCTACAGAAGTGTCTCTGTCACCTGCATGGTGCATAGAGAAAACCATGGAAGGTGCTATTTGTATCAAACTCGTGTGTGGCTTGATATGTTTGTATGCCAAATGGTAGATTGCAATAACAAAGAAATGTTGTGATTGGTTCATTTGGAAGTACCATGAAAGGCACTACAGTATATGGAAAATATGAACTACTTGACAAGCCTGAAAGCCAAAAAGCAGTTAGTTTGCCATAACGAAGAAGCTTTGTCATTCGTCAGTTTGAAAGTACCATAAAAGTCGCCATACAAAAGACATGCTGGTTGATATACCTGCAAATTAAAAGGCAGGTGGTTATAATCAAGAAGTGTCCTGATTGGTCAGTTTGGAAATACTATAAAAGGTGCTATATCATTGACGTGTACTGCTTGATATACCTGCAAACCAAAAGGCAGGTTACCATAATGAAGAAGCATCCTGATTGGTCAGTTTGGAAGTTTTGGCAGCAGCCATGACTCAGAATACAAGAGCAGCAGTGTCAGGTGCTACAGTATATAAAAGACTTGAGCTGCTTGATGTAATTGTAAACCAAGAGGCAGATTACAATAATGAAGAAATGTTGTGAGTGGTCGATTTGGAAGTACCATGAAAGGCGCCATATCAAAGGCACTAACTACTTGATAAACCTGCAAGCCAAAACGTACTTAGGTTACCTTAACAAAGAAGCTTTGTGATTGGTCAGTTTGGGAATAAGATGAAAGGTGCCATATAGAAGGCCTTTACTGATTATTATGCCAGTTTGCATTTTATCATGACAAAGAATCATCATGATTGGTCAGTTTGTAAGTACCATTAAAAGCACGCACTGCTTGATATACCTGCAAGGCAAAAGGCAGATTGTCACATTGAAGACGGGTCCTGATTGTTGTCCCCTCTCTGTCTATCCCAGAATGCCTTGCTCGGTAACGGACTGCTCCTACAGAACATTGTGCGGATGCAGATGGCTCAGCAGCAGCTCCTGCAGCTCAAAGAAAAGCAAGCAAACACGGTGAGTAGTGGGGGCACTTCACTGACCACCGAGGTAAGGCGTCTCTGCAGTGTCTGCTCCCACAATGTCATCCTCATATGTCTTGCTGAGGGTCTCGTGTCTCCCTTGAGGTCACAGCTGGCAATGTTTGGTATGGAGGTGTCTGGTAACGTCATAACATGTATAATGTTCTTGAACCTGCTGAATCCTGTTCAGGGCCATCAAGGAAATGGCAGGAACTAAACGTGGACGAGGCCGCACTCATACACGTCTGCTGTTCATCTGCCGAGCAGTCGCCTTAAGGCTGTAGAGCTGGGTGCAGATCAATGGGGAACTGGATGGGCAAACTCTGGTTGACTTCTAGACACTGAAGCTTGGTGGCTCAGAGAGCACAAGGCCATGTCTGTCCAGCCATTTATGAGCCAAGTCAGAGTCACGGGGAGCCGGTCACAGAGCAGCAACAGACCCGGGACTTTGGTGCCAGTCAGTCACTCGCTTACTCATACTGGGCCACTTCACTGTTGTCAGCCCACCTACCTCAAGCCGGTCTTTGTTGGTCCGTCTAGTTAGACAAAGCTGCATGAATCTCACATATGAATTCTTTAAAGCTTCTTTGGGACCTGCAAATAGCTGTTAGTTAAAGACCTGACAGAATCGATCAGGACAGCTAAGGGGGTCTGACTAGGTGGTCTGTTAAAGCTGCTTAGAGATATCGGTAGAAAGGCACGTCTCTGCCTGTTAAAGCCAGTTACAGGTTATCTATCTGTTATATAGTGCCTCTCCATCATCTGTCTAGGGTGCTGGGCAAACGGTGTAGGCCACATAAACATATTTTAAAGCTACGCATGTGGGCAGTAAGCGTCTGGACACTGCAGTACACACGGGCACAACACTTCTGTCTGTTTGTCTGTCAAATATATAGTGGCTTTCCCTTCTGTCTGTCTCTCTGTCTTTATATTGATGTATTATCTATCTATCTATCTATCTATCTATCTATCTATCTATCTATCTATCTATCTATCTATCTATCTATCTATCCTTACTTTATATAGTGCATGTCATATCTATTATATGGTGCTTTTCACACTACATGTCTATCTTTACTTTGCATAGTGACTTTCTTATCCATCTTTACTCTATTATAGTGCCTTTCACTGTGCCAATAGTATGTTTTCTTTCAATTATTTAGTGCATCTATTTTCTTCGGTCTGTAATACAATCCCCTATCTATCTAAACTTTCTAAAGTGTATTTCCTGTTTATTGTATAGTGCCTCTATATTTCATTTATATAGTGTCTTTCACACTATCTGCCTGTCTTTTCTTTATGTATTGTTTTCCTTATCTTCCCATCTTTACTTTATCTAGTGTCTTCCATATTGTACTTTTCCCGGCCATCTTTACTTATATAAAAGTGTCTTTTACAGTAAATATATTACGGTGTATCTATCTGTTATATTGGGCCTTTCACACTGTCCATCTACCGTCACTTGATATAGTGCCTTTCCTATCCACTTTTACTTTATATACAGTAGTTCCTTTCCTGTCTATTATATCGTGCCTTTCACACTATATGTCTAGTGACTTTTTTTATCCATCTTTACTTAATGATGTTTTTTTCACTTATCATACAGTGCCTTTCACATCTGTCTGTGCCATCTTTATATTATATAGTGTCTTTCCATTCTATTATGTAGTACAACTACAATATAGTGCCTTTCACACACATCTACCTTCAGTATATGTCTAGCCATCTACTATATGGTGCATTTATCTGTGTTGTGTTGTGTCTTTCATGTAACTGGTTAGAGGCATCTGGAGGAATTGCTTCGAAGCCAATCGCAGGCATCCCGTGACCCCATCTCTCTGATACATCTGCTTGTTAGAAACATCTGCAGATATTCTGTCTCTATGTCTGTCCAATAAGGCATCCATCTGTCGGCCTGGCTGTCTGACTATCTAGTGTCACTCCCTAATCTTGAATAGATAGATAGATAGATAGATATTGAAAGGCACTATATAACAGATAGATAGATACTTTAATTCCAAGGGGAAATTCACATATAACGTCTGCCAAGCTCAGACCCACGGTCTGTCTGCTGCATATAGTGCCTTTCAGGTTCAGTCCACGGCGCTGTTGTGTGTAATACCTCAGGTGCTCTCTGACTGTTTCTCTGTGTCTACAATCACATCTTCTGTCCTCTGTTCCCATTGTCCTATATGCTCTATTTTTTAATTCTCTGTCTCTCTCACACTGTATCATTTTACTGTATCTACAGTGCATCCGGAAAGTATTCACAGCGCATCACTTTTTCCACATTTTGTTATTTTACAGCCTTTTTCCAAAATGGATTAAATTCATTTTTTTCCTCAGAATTCTACACTCAACACCCCATAATGACGTGAACAAAGTTTACTTGAGGTTTTTGCAAATTTATTAAAAATAAAAAAAATTGAGAAATCACATGTACATAAGTATTCCCTGCCTTTGCCATGAAGCTCCAAATTGAGCTCAAGTGCATCCTGTTTCCCCTGATCATCCTTGAGATGTTTCTGCAGCTTCATTGGAGTCCACCTGCGGTAAATTCAGTTGATGTGACATGATTTGGAAAGGCACACACCTGTCTATAGAAGGTCCCACAGTTGACAGTTCATGTCAGAGCACAAACCAAGCATGAAGTCAAAGGAATTGTCTGTAGACCTCCGATTTTCTCGAGGCACAAATCTGGGGAAAGTTACAGAAAAATGTCTAAAAATGTCTGCTGCTTTGAAGGTCCCAATGAGCACAGTGGCCTCCATCATCCATAACAAGTTCGACACCACCAGGACTCTTCCTAGAGCTGGCCGGCCATCTAAACTGAGCGATCAGAGGAGAAGGGCCTTAGTCAGGGAGGTGACCAAGAACCCGATGGTCACTCTGTCAGAGGTCCTCTGTGGAGAGAGGAGAACCTTCCAGAAGGACAACCATCTCTGCAGCAATCCACCAATCAGGCCTGTATGGTAGAGTGGCCAGATGGAAGCCACTCCTTAGTAAAAGGCACATGGCTGCCCACCTGGAGTTTGCCAAAAGGCACCTGAAGGACTCTCAGACCATGAGAGAGAATATTCTCTGGTCTGATGAGACAAAGATTGAACTCTCTGGTATGAATGCCAGGCGTCACGTTTGGAGGAAAACTGGCACCGCTCATCACCAGGCCAATACCGTCCCTACAGTGAAGCATGGTGGTGGCAGCATCATGCTGTGGGGATGGAACTGGGAGACTAGTCAGGATAAAGGGAAAGATGACTGCAGCAATGGACAGAGACATCCTGGATGAAAACCTGCTCCAGAGCGCTCTTGACCTCAGACTGGGGCGATGGTTCATCTTTCAGTAGGACAAACGACCCTAAGCACACAGCCAAGATATCAAAGGAGTGGCTTCAGGACAACTCTGTGAATGTCCTCGAGTGGCCCAGCCAGAGCCCAGACTTGAATCCGATTGAACATCTCTGGAGAGATCTTAAAATGGCTGTGCACCGACGCTTCTCATCCAGCCTGATGGAGCTTGAGAGGTGCTGCAAAGAGGAATGGGCGAAACTGGCCAAGGATAGGTGTGCCAAGCTTGTGGCATCATATTCAAAAAGACTTGAGGCTGGAATTGCTGCCAAAGGTGCATCGACAAAGTATTGAGCAAAGGCTGGGAATACTTATGTACATGGGATTTCTCCGTTTTTTTATTTTTAATAAATCTGCAAAATCCTCAAGTAAACTTTTTTCACGTTGTCATTATGGGGTGTTGTGTGTAGAAGTCTGAGGAAAAAAATGAATTTAATCCATTTTGGAATAAGGCTGCAACATAACAAAATGTGGAACAAGTGATGTGCTGTGAATAATTTCCGGATGCACTGTAGTGCCCTCCATCCCGTACTGGTCCCCTTCAGTGTTGTCCACGCTCGGTCCTCCCTGTCTTAGGTTCAGTCACTCTCCCCATGAGGTGTTTTGTATGTGGTACCTTCCTCAGTGTGTGCTTGATGTACAGGTAAGCAAGTCCTTCACAGCTCATCTCCTCCCACAGACTCGCTCAGACGTCTGATTCCTTCAGCTCTCTTTGGGTCTTTTAAACTTTAGTTTTCTGTCCGTTCATTAAACTTGCAAGTGCGTGGCTTCAAAGTAAAGATGGCGTGAGTGATGAAGAAGGAGGGCTGGATGGAGTGGCTCGATTGTAAACCGCACAAACTGCAAACGGCCGTTTCACCGCCCACCCCCGCTGCAATCTCCGCTTATTAAAAATAAAAAAAAAACACACTCGCTGACAGGAATCGCCGGCGTCAGGGGGCTCCGCAAGCAGCGCCTCATTAGGCAGGCCGCTCTTAATAACACAAGTGATGGACAAGCGAGGAGCGGCCGAGTGAAAAGTGCTGACGGGTCAGCATCTGCAGGAGCCGCGCGTCCACCTCGGGTGGCCTCGTCTCGATAAAAGGCCCGACGGGGCCGGAGATCGCGCAGCTCTGCACAAAAGAAAGTTGCACTCGAAAGGAGGTTAAAAACATGCCGAGCGTTTGTTTGACTAATTGCGCATCTCACAGGCTCAGCTTAAATAAAGACTGGCTGCTTGGGGTTTGATATTGGGTTCAAGGCAATTCCATGGAAAAAAAAATCAACAGCGCCCCCCAACTTGCTCAACACCACCCCCACCTCGACATGATAACATTTTAGTGCAAAGTCTAAATGAATAAAATCAACAGGGAGAATTGAATTTAACAGACACAAATTCTTTTCATTGCTGGTCGAAGCCCATTGGGAGCCCTAGGCTGAGGGGACTGACGTCGCCCCTCCGTTCTCCATAGCAGGTAGTTAGCATTATCAGCACCCTTTCGGAGTCCTGGCGCGCGCCGCTTCGTGGTGTACCGCGGACTTTCAGGAGTACGCGCACTTTCAAAGTGATGGGTCGTTCTTGAACGATTGAACGAATCTTTAATGTGACTCGGGAACAACGAGTCGTCTCGTGGGAATGATTCGTTCAGTCGCGCATGCGCATTTGCACAACTTCCTATAGTTTCTGTATTGGAATTGATTCACTTGTTTCGAGTCTTCGGGTTCGAGTCGTTCCTTCATCACGTGACAGCCCCATAAACTTAACCTATGCAGTCTGAGCCGGAAAGAGAATTGAACGAAATGACTCAAAAAATGATTCGTTCATTTTGCTGAACGAGACTCAAAAGGTCTGAGTCGGTAAAATGATCCGAACTTCCCATCACTAGAGCGTGCGCAGTTTTACTTTTACACAGCGGGTAACGGAGCCTACTCTAGGTCATCAGTGTCCGACGACTCTGCGGGTAGGGACGCGCATTCAGATGTACAAACGGCGCCCCTTTGTGTACATATTATTATACACACAATTCTACGACGCGATGGGGGGAGAGGCCCCCACTCGGTGTCCAGAGCGCGCGCCCCATACCTTTCATTGAAGAACGATAGGTTGCCCAACGAATTGACCGGCTCTGAAAATAAGATTATATAAATGAAAACACCACGATAAATAAATGAAAAAAATAAAATGAATATAAATATAAGGTGCACGTGATAAAAAATACAAATTGTACATCGTAATATTTAAAAAATAAAGTGCACATAAAAGTATTTTAAAAAACACAAAAATATCTCCTAAAGGTTACCACTTTGGTAACATACCGCGTTTATTGACGCTGTTGATTAAACTTTGGAGCGCTGATGAAATCTTCTGGAGCAGCACACTGGCTGATGGGAATTGTTGTGTCCATTCCGGCATTTGCACAAGGCGATAGATAGATAGACATGAAAGGCACAATATAATAGATAGATCTTTATTTGTCTCCATTTGAAATTTGGCGTTTTACAGAAGCTCTTTAAATAAACACATAAATAGGTAGATAAGCAAGTATCTGCTAGGTAAGTTCAGAAACAAAAAGAAAAACCCTAAGAAATACGGAGCTTCTGTAAAAGGGCTGCTTCTTGCAGAGCTGCCCAAAGTACCCGATGATGGGTTAATACAGTCCATTTTAAATACTTTTGTTTATTGGAACAATTGCCGAAATTGACTGCGCTCACCCCCACAGCTAAACGTGACACGCACCTGCTGAAAGCGTCTTCTTTAAGCTTCGCCGAATTTTTGGCCAGGAAACTTTCACTTCGTCTCTGCAGAGGGCTTCATTTGCATAAACTGACACGCCCCATTTCTCCGTGTGATCGCAGTCAGCGCTGTTGGGAAACGAGGGGCTCGCTGCGTCATAATGGCTCTCTCACTAGACCACGAATATGGGTCAGCTAATTTTCTTTTTTTCTACTACATCACTAAATTTCAATCAAAACCATCAAGGTATTTTTAGGACTTTGGGGTATTTAGTTTTTCTATTGCGTTTCATTTTACCCCTCAATATTGATATATTGAGATGTCCTTTCTGAGTGGGTACCTACTAAATACCATTGTGCCAAATTTAAGCTTTTTAACTAAAAGGAAATAATGAGTGAGCCAAGTTTACATTTCATATACAGTATATGATGAATAGATACGAAAGGCATAATAGATAGACGGACGGAGACAGAGTGGCCGAGTAATATTGTCTAATTACTATGTAGATAGACTAAGAACTTTAATTATGTCCCCATTGCAAAATTAATCTCTTTACAGAAGCTCAATAAAAATACAATTTATATACGTTTGTGGATTACTTTAAGGATTTTATGGGTTGAATTTATTACAAATCACCAAGACTTAATGATAGTCCTGTGATGTACCGGACTTTGTACGCGTTGATGTAGCTGTGTGCCCGGCTGAGTGCCCAGTGGTGTAGTTACGTCCAGTCCAGGGTTGAATCCAGCCCTGTGCCCAGACGTTACCAGGATGTGCTCCGGCGTCCGCCAACCTAAGTTCGATTAGAAGTTCAAAATTGTTATATATTTTTATAATATTTTTTGCATTTTTGTTGTAAATTCTGACTAATAATTCATCCATCCTTTCGGGAGTGTCGCTGTCAGTCAGCTGTCACTGGTATGGACGCGGGAGTTGGGGGCTCCATTTTGAGTTTGGACACAGCAGCACTTCTGTTAGCTGATGGAGGGATTGCGACCCGTTGGCCGCCTGAACGTGGCGCCTCTCACGTATTTCTGATTCTTCTTCTTTTTTTTTTTTCTTCCCTCAAGGCTCCCAGTCTGCTCGGAGACCCTTCCCGAGTGTTGCTACAAAAAGCGATGGGAATGCAGGGCCCAGCCCCCCTCAGTATGGCTAAAGGACTTCTGGGAGACCCCCCGAACGGTGAGTGCACAGCGCCTAATAAGCGTCGCTCTCTCGGCGGAGGCGGCCAGTTGTTTTCGTTCAGCCAGCCATTCGTCTTCATTTCCCGACTGGAAGACGGAGAACAGCAAACGAAGCCCTGGTGGTGCCTCAGCGCCGGCACATTTAAATGAGCTGCTTAGTCAATGAAGCGGGGCATGTCTGGGGGTCTGCTAAAGCCACACCACGGCCTCCAGGGGGCGATGTGGGGCGCCACGTTGACGTAAAGGGAGTCGAGCGATTTGGGGGCGCTCTGTCTGGAAGGGGCGTGAGCTGTGACTGGTCAGACTATGAAAGGCGCTATATAAAATAGCAGCATCTACTTTATGGACTGCTTATTCCCCAACAGTATTCTATAAGACAATTCCTAGGGTGAAACTCACTATATAAAATATGAGTGCTTAATGGATTACTTTACCCCCTGCGTTATTCCATTAGACTCATTCTAGGCTGGAAGGCACTATATAAAATAAGTGTGCTTTATATAGTATAATGTCACCTGTACTATTCTATAAGAGTTTTTGTAGCGTGAAAGGCGCTATATCAACTTAGAGTGTCTGCTTTATTAAGTTTGCCACTGGCACCTTCTCTAAAACAGTTTGCAGGGTGAAAGGCACTATATCAGTCTGAGCGGTTTGTGAAGTACCTTTCCACCTGCACTATGCTATAAAATGAATTGTTTAGTGAAAGGCACTGTTATCAAATAAGAGTGCTTTATTCTGCTTTACTTTGCTCCAGCGCTATTCTGTAAGATGATTTGTATGGTGAAAGGCACTATATAAAATATTAGGGCTCAGTTACTTTACCCCCTGCACTATTCCATTAGACAGTTTCTAGAGTGGAAGGCACTATATAAACTAAGCCTGCTTTATGAAGTGCTTTAAACCCGCAACATTCTATAGAAAAATGTGTCGGGTGAAAGGCACTCTTTAAAATGTGTGCTTTGTGAATGAAAGGCGCTATATCCAATATGGCTACTTTGCACTATTTTATAGGGTGGTTTATAGAGTGAAAGGCACTATATCAGATTAGATTGCTTTATGAATTACTTCACCCCTACGGTAATCTGCACGACAATTAGTACAGTGAAAGGCGCTACATGAAGTAGGGGCGCTTTATGAAGCACCTCATCACCTGCACTATTCTATAGGACCATTTGCATAGTGAAAGGCGCCATATGAAATAAGAATGTCTACTTTATGAAGAACTTTTCCACCTGCACTACTCTGTAGGGCCACTTCTGTACTATGGAAGGCGCCGTATTAACTAGAAGTGCCTGTCTTTTGAGGTGTTTTCCCTCTGCACTGTGTAGTATGAAAGGCACTATATAAAATGAAAACTGATGACTTGCTTTGAACTCCTAGGTCTGCCTCCAGAGCCCGTTCAGCTCCCCTCCCAAAGCCATGCCACCTCAGCTGGCTTGATGTCCTACGTGCCCAGCCGGCCGTCACTCGGACGCACAGGTGGCCCCGAGCAGAACGGAATGTCGGAGAAGCAGTCCGGTGGGGGGGTCTCAGCAGCAGGGGCCCCCCTAGTGGTGAACAGTTATCTTCAGGGGGTTTCCAATCCTGTTGTGGGATCCATGCTTGCAGGCGTCCCAAAGGCAGCCAGTCTGGTGGACAAGACCACGTCCGGGCTGGTAAGTGGTCTTCCGGACCTGAATTTGCTTCTATCTGAACATTCTAGAATGTCGAGTTTTCAGGAGGTGGCATGGCAGCGGGTGTATGCCACATGGCCAGGAAACTCATTTGTGTTGTGTCCTTCGCAGTCATCCAGCAGCCACACATCTTTACTCGGAGAGCCACCTAAAGACCTGAAGGTGCCATCAAACCCGTACCTGAACATGGCCAGCGTGCTGCCCAGCCTGGTTCTACAAGGTAAGCCGGTCACTTTCACTTTGGAATGGGTCAGTGCTTATTGAAACGCCAGGGGGTGATTTCATGGGCAGATAAAGCCCTGATGCCTAGACCTTCACCAGTCCTCTTATATGTGGGAGGCAAATAAGTCAGATAAGACACCACCTGAACCCCCTTGAACACAAATACACCTGTTATGGCGGTCATGAAGCTTTTCTGAGTCACATTGTTGGCACAGCCACCATCCTGTAGCTGACCTGACATCCTTGTCATTGGCATGGTGTGTCCCATAGAGGCAGCCCTTCAGGTCTGAGGACAGGTGGTAGTGATACGGGGTCAAGTCTGAAGAATACAGATGAGTGTGGCATCTCTTTGTTGACTTCCACGTACACCAGGGATGTGGAGGTTTGGTGTCCTGATCTCAGTATGAGAGGGAGAGGGCGCCATGGCAGGGGCAGGGGTGCTCTGTTTGGGGGTCTGTCTCCTGTATTGTGCGTGGTGCTGCTGAGATGAGCTGTAGTCTCCTCTGACCCTAAATTGGATTAAGTGGGCTTGAGAGCAGGGACGGTGATGGCGTCTGGCCATTTGGTCACATCGGCACATCGGATGGAGCTCTGGGTGTCCGAGAACGGCGCTGTGCTGCGTGTTGGAAAGGCGCCATATACAATAACACGGTAGCAGCATGGCCACGGTTAAGAAGGAACACCAGGATAAAACTGAACCTTACAGTAGTAGACTGGTGTAGCATTATGGGATGGAGTCCACCACAGTGCATTAACGTCAGTTTACAGTGAGTGTGCAATACAGGACGGCCAACGTGACACCAAGCAAGTCAGCGTGAGCCTTTGGAAAGGCGCTATACACCGATCAGCCACAACATTAAAACCAGCTGCCTGAGCAGCTGTTGACCCATCGGGGCTTGGACTCCACGAGACCTCTGAAGGTGCCCTGTGGTATCTGTCCCAAGTGAATCCTTAAAGTCCTGTAAGTTGTGAGGTGGGGCCTCCATGGATTGGACTCGTTTCCCCAGCACATCTCAGAGACGTCTGATCTGACTGAGATCTGTGGAATCTGGAGGCCAAGACACCTTCAGCTTTGTGCCATGTTCCTCAAACCATTCCTGAAGATTTTTTGCAGTGTGGCAGGGCGTGTTATCTCGCTGAAAGAGGCCACTGCCATTAGGGAGTACTGTTGCCATGAAGAGGTGTATGTGGTCTGCAGTAGTCTTTAGGTAGGTGGTGGTATGCGTCAAAGTGACATGCATACAAATGTCAGGACCCCAAGTTTCCTAGTCCTAGGACTTTGCCCAGAACACCTCATTACCTCTGATGGCTCACCTTCTTGCCGTGGTGCATCCTGCTGCCACCTCTTCCCCACATAACAACACACATCCGGCCATCCACATGATTAAATGAAAATGGAATTCATCAGACCAGACCACCTTCTTTTGTTTTGGTCCCTGGTCCAGCTGTGATGCTCACATTCCCATTGTTGGGGTCAGCATGGATGCTGTGACCAGTCTGCAGCTACACAGACCCGTACGCAGTTAGCTGTGGAGCACTTTGTGTTCTGACACCTTTCTCTCATGGCCAGCATTAAGTGCTACATACAGACAAGCCTTCGTTCTCCACACCCATCGATGAGCCTTGGGTGCCCGTGACCCTGTCGCCGGTTGTTCAGCCTCGGACCACTCTTGGTAGGTACTAACCACTGCACTCTGGGAACACAACACAAGTCCTGTCGTTTTGGAGATGCTGTGACCCCGTCGTCCAGATATCACAATTTGGCCCTTGCCAGAGTCGCTCAGATCCTTACACGTGCCCACTGTTTTGATTCCAACACATCACCTTCTAGACCTGACTGTTCACTCACTGCCTAACATATCATCCCACCCCTGGACGGGTGCCATTGTGACGAGATCATGGATGGTATTCACTTCACCAGTCAGTGGTTTTAACGTCGTGGCTCACCCGTGTCACAGTTTGTCCAGTTCTGTCCCTACCCACAGACCCCCTGATGCTGGTGCCAAGGCTCTCGGAAGTTTTAAGATGGACTGATCACCGTGTCCACTCACAGGGTCACCTGGCATTTCCAGCCACTGGCATTCCGCATTAACGTGAGCCTCTGTGATTTCTTCACGGGCACCTTCTGTGTACCTTTTTTCCGCGCTCTGCCTCTTTACATGTGGTTCACCGCGATGCTACATGCTATCCATTACTGCTGCCCCACCATGCAGACCATAAACAGGACGAGCTGCGAGTCAGGTCAGCTTTGTCCAGATCTCCTCCTGTTGTTCCCTGCAGTGACATGTAGGTCTGAGGATCCTCTCCTGCTTTTATGGTGATCTGAGGTAGGGCTTGAATCAGCATCCTCATGGCGTAGGGTACAGTGCCGTACCCACTAGGCCACACCACACCCCTGCATTTTACAGAGGCTTACTTCTGAACTCTTCACAACTTTTTCCGCCATTGTGACTAAAATATATATAGGTAGACCCCAGGCCCTGGCCTGAAGAGGTTGAACCAGCTTGGTTGCATCCTTGTTAATGGTGTCATTGAGCTCCTCCTAACATTAACTGTCCACTCGGTTTTCAGCAGCAGCTCCATCTGGCACCAAAGCTCAAGCTCTTCAGCCCCATGGCGGACTTTATGGCTCCACGGTGAACCCCACAGCTCCTCAGACGCCCGCCTCCCAGTACACCATGGAGGGCACATCGGACTACTCTCACCAGTATGGACAGTACTCACAGGTGAGCACCTCACTTATCCGGTCGAGGGACTTCAAGTGCCCGGGTGGGCAGAGAGCCTCAGGCTGGCATCACAAATGCCCCGCACTCTTTGTGGTAGCTGACACTTTAGCTTCACACTGGCACCCCAGGTCCGAGTATGGCAGGCTGCTTTATTGGTATTACTTTCCTGCTGGTTTGCTGTCCTCCACAAATGGCCTGAGGCTGAGGTGACTCACATGTGACAGTCTTGGTGTTCGGTGAGGCCCCCTAGTGGCCGAAGGAGCTGCACTGTATGCCACAGGACTGCCATTGGGTGTCGTGTGTGATCTTCTGCATTCCACTTTACCTGCCAACTCTGCAAAGTCTACTCTATGGTGTAGAAAGTGAGTGTGCTGTAGCTTATGGGATGGCGTTGAGCAGGGAAAGGCGCTATATAAAACCACCACCATTGGGCCCATGGAGTGACAACCAGTAACTTGCCAAACCTGCCAGTGCTGCAAACTCTAAAGCTTAGAACGCTGCATACCTGAACAGTATTATGGGATAGAGTTCACAGTGGAGAGGCGCTATATAAAATCACAGGCTAGTCCGACCAGTCTCCACCATTGGGCCCACGGAATGATAAGAATCAAGTCACCAAACCTGATTGTGCTGCAGACTGTATGGCTGAGAAAGGAATTGTTCTGTAATCTACAGGAAGGGAATTATGGGATAGGGTTCACCATGGAAAGGCGCTATATAAAATCACAAGTTAGCCCCTTCAGTCCTCATCGCAGAGCTGAACGTGTAAACGCGAACAAGTCGCCCACCTGTCAGTTCTGCATACCATATAGCCTAGGAAGTGATCGTGGTGTAGCATGCCGGAAGGGTATTATGGGATGGAGTACACCATGGAGAGGTGAGATATAAAATCACACTGTTCACTGCCCCCTACTGGACAAACAGAGCGACAGCAAACAGGCTTCCTACCTGTCACTGCTGCAAACTGTATAACTTCGATAAGGACCGTGCTATAGCATACCTGAAAGAGCGAGAGAGTTCACCAAGGTAAAGGCGCTATATAAAATCACATTTCAGTCTGTTCAGTGCCCACCACTAGACCTGCATATGACCATGAGTGTGGGAGTCACCCAGCCTTCCAGGGCGGCAACGTTACAGCTTAGAAAAGGATGGCGCTATAGCATTCCTGTAAAGGTGTTCTGGGATGGAATTCGCCACGTAAAGGCGCTATATAAAGCTGCAGGTTAGCCTGCTCAGTGTCCACCACTGGACCCACCAGTATGGCCGACCAGTGCTGCAAACTGAATAGCTTAGAAAATGATGGGGTGGGGTCTACCATGGAGGGAGACACTCTGTGCATGTCTAGTTAGCCCTCTTCTTCCACACCACTGCGGGGGGCCGCACATTAGAAATAATCACACATACCTGGAAAGGTGTTTATGAGGACAAGTGCTGTGGAGACCCGGAGACGAGCCTTCCTATTTAATCTTTAAGGGGGCAAATACAACGGAACTATGAATCTGCAACATTTCATTGTAGCCTTATTTATTTATTTATTTATTTATTTTTTGTCTTGGCAGGAAGCACTGCAACAGTGGTACCAGCATTACCAAGCGCAGGGGTATGGTGGCAACAATAGTTCAGAGGTATGTGACCCTTGGGGGCTGTGCGGTGTAACAAGGGATGGGCTTTGACTTCTCCTTCCTAACCAGATGGCTTACGGCACCAATCGGGTCACATGCTGCTCTGTTTATAAGGAAACGGTCTGGATGGGGACATTTAGGGTGTGGGCCTTGACGTGCTGGCACTGTGTTGTACTGTAATGTGTGTGACACGAGAGTCATAATGGGGTGTCAGCAGTGCACACAGTAGGACCAGGAGGAGGCTCGCTAAGGTAAAACATCTAAGATATATTTACTGATAATACACGAGATGTCTGTCTGCATCCAACAGATGGTGCATCACAAACATTAGCACTGCTTTTATGAACTGAATTTGAAATGGCATATCATAGACACCTGTTGGGGTGACAAATACAAAGCATTTTATTACTGCATTTGTTTGTGAGGCACCACCTGTTGGAATGATACATGCAGTACATTTAGTTACTGCAAATGTTTGTGATTCACCATCTGTTGGAATGACAAATGCAGTGCTTTTTACTACTTGCATTACAAAATACATTCCAATAGCTAGTGCACTGCAGACGTTAAGGTCTCCGTCTTGGAAGGGGACTACAGCTCGTATAGGATATGCGGACATGTTAAGGTTTGATTTTCACTTAAAGAGTACATCCAATAAAAGTGATGTAATATAACAAGCAGCGCACCCCATTTACATTTTGCTTTGTATAATTCAAATAAACAAACACATCCCTGTCCTTCTGTATGGTCATGAGCTGTAAGTGGTAGCTGAACGAATGACATCACAAGCACAAGTGACAGAAATGAAGGTGGCCGAGCTGACACACCATGACAGGCTGAGACACTCAGTGACTTGGGGGGCCGCAAGGGGTTGAGTTGCTGGTTCTCCAAATCAAGAAGAGCCATCTGAGGTGCTTTGGGTATGTTGTAAGGATTCTCCCCCAGCAGCTCCCACTAGAGCTCCTCTGGGCACATCCCACTGGGCAGAGACCCTGCAGCCCACCCTGGCCAGATCACATCTCAGCCGGCTTGGGAATGCCCAGGAAGTGCTGGAATCTGTAGCTGTGGCCGAAGTAAACTGGGCTGACGTATTTGGGCAGCTGCTGCCACCACAACCCTCTTGAAAAGCAGTTTTTGCATGTGGAAAAAATAAGCCCACCCCTACATTTATCACTTCCCCAAAACCCACAAATTAGAATCCGGTTTAAATGACTAGAACATCCATTAGAGGGGATCTCATTTACTTGGGTTTGCTCCTTGCTGTTGACATGTGTCTTTATCACCACGCTGACATGGACAGAGGGTCTCCTCGGTCTTCACAAAGGAGGTTATCGATGTCCACGTATCAAGGAAAGGATTTAAACACATGGGAAATCAACCACTCCATCGTTCAGAACATCATCTACAAGTGGAGAAAATTCCAAACTGCTGCCAACTTGTCCAGGCCAGCAAGTTCAGCCCAAGAGTGCGAGATGCTGACAGATGTCTCTGAGGGCCCCCCAAGTTTCGTCACAGGACCTACGGGCAACTCCTGGCACTGAGGACGTCTACCATTAAAAGGAGGCTACACCAATTAGAGCGACATGGAAGGCCATCCAGGAAGACTAAAATTTGCCTGAGAACAGCTAAGCAAAGACGAGGACCTCTGGAATCAGATGCTATTGCCAGGTGAATCGAACAAGAGCAGGTTTTTGGCCACAGAACCAGAAGACATGTTTGGAGAAAACCAAAGGTGGCATTCGACCAAAAGAACCTGATGGCAACTGTAAAGCAAATTGTTGGACGTGTTCTGATTTGGGGCTGCTTTCCTGCATCAGAACCCAAGCAGCTCGCCATCGAAGAATTCTTCTTGGTGTTTGAGGATCATGCGAGACCACCTACCAGCAGACTGAAGTTCAACCGAATGTGGGCCCTGCAACATGACCATAACCTCAAACCTACTAGTAAATCCATTAAGAAAATGGTCATAAAGAAAGGAATGGAAGGCTCTGGGGTGGCTGTGTCAAAACCAGGATTACTGAATCCCATCGAGATGCTGTGGGGCAGGACACCAGAAACATCTCAGAGCTGAAAGAATCGGGCCTGGAGGTGAGGGGACAACTTACTGCCAGTTGATGTCAGAGGAAACGGTGACTTAGCAGCAAGTGGAGCCAAGGGGGCACCTACTTTTACCACAGAGGCAAATGGCATCTGGCATCTGGTCATCTGTTGTTGATATCATCTTCATCTGAAGATCAAATCTTGATATGTTCACGTATGTTAAAAAAGAAAAAAACATTTCATGAGGTCTACTTCCTTTTTTTTCTTATATAATTGTGTTATACAAATATCTAATGTATACAGTATATAAATATATGTACACTGTATATGTGTGTGTGTGTGTGTGTGTGTGTGTGTGTGTGACTGTCATGGATGTTGCTGGAGGTTTCTGACGCTCTTTCCCTCCGCAGGTCCCCACGTACTCCCAGCCGAGTTCCAGCACCTCTGACACTTTCTACAGCCAGGTGACCTTTTTTGAATTGCTTGGCCGGTGGGCCTCTTTGGGTCTTCAGCTCTAATGGTAGCTGCTGCTCCTCCGCTCTCTGTTACCGTTCACTTGAGGGTTGCCGTTGCTTCTTCTTTCCATTGCTTTATTAACTCCTGGCCTCACTTTTGTGTCTTTCATGCCTGTCTGAGGCTGCAGGCGTTCGTGGATTCTGTCTGGTTGGCTCAGTTTTCGTTTGGTTGATTGACCCCCGAGGCTGTAGGTGCAGATCCCACTGCTGCCTCACTTCATTGCCAAGTGTGCTTTACTAGAAAAGACAAGATTTTTTTTTTTTTTTTCAGGAAAAACGGCAAAAATCTTACTAGCAGAACCTAAAAACCGGACATTAGTTATGATTCCATACTGTATGTGGATTTCTACCATTTAAGAGAGCAGCTGGACTTTAGACGTGGTGGAGTCTTGAAGCCTTTTCCACCATGTTGTTTTTAGCGCCCCCTTTCTTTGTTGTTTCTGTGGCTGACGGCATCTGAAAGGAGTACGCGTCCACCGTGACTGATGGTCACCTGAGAAGTTAAGGTCCAAATGAAGGGAAGTGTGATTGCCATAATCAGATGAACCAGACACCTAGTGGTCACCATGTGCCATAGATAGATAGATAGATAGATAGATACTTTATTAATCCCAAGGGGAAATTCACATAATCCAGCAGCAGTTTACTGATACAAAGAAACAATATTAAATTAAATAGTAATAAAAATGAAAAGAATTAAAATAAAATTAATGTTCGCATTTACTCCCCCGGGTGGAATTGAAGAGTCACATAGTGTGGGGGAGAAACGATCTCCTCAGTCTGTCAGTGGAGCAGGACAGTGACAAAAGTCTGTCACTGCACACCAGACATACGAGGACAGGGGAACATGAAAAAAAAAGAAGTTCACCTCAGGGGGTGAGAGTCCAAATGGAGGGAGTGTGACTGCTGTAGGCACACCTAGTGGTCACTTTGGAGTACTGCACAGTAGGCATGTGAAGACAAGGGGACACACTGAGGTCAAAGGGAGAAGTTACCAAAAAAAAAAATGAGGGGGTAGGAGGAAGACCCTCACACCTTGTGCTCATCAAACAAAACATACAAGTTGAAGCGGCCACCCTCGGGGTAAAAGTGAAACAGCAGACTCACTCCTAGCTGAAGGTGCACAGAACGGCTCTCCGTTTAAAGATGGCAGCGTCCACAAATTCGCCAATTGTTTTCAATAAGAAAGTCTGAAAATGTAAAACTTTGTACAGTGCAATCTGAGAAATCTTAACAATGATTGAACGGTCTCGGCAAATTTCTGTATATAAATAAATAATAATAAATATAAATAAAAACATTTTGGTCCACGGTTGGGGACAGACAGATGACAGACAGACGGTGCCCGATACGTTACACTGTATGAGACGGCACCTTTAAAAAGGGTCACCTCAGGAGGGAGTGTGACTGCTGTAGGCACACCCAGTGGCCACTTTGTAGTATTACACATCAGGCATATAAAGACAGGGGAACACACTGAAGAGGGGGACCAACTGAGAAGTGGCGGCGTCACTGACTGGATGTGCAGAAAACCCTCACAAGCAGGTGAGGACAGGGGGAGAAACCCTAGCGGTTTAATAAGAAGATGCGCAGAAGATCACACACCCTCTAAACAGGAGTGAAATGGCAGGGGGGCTCCAGATTGGCACTCTGTTAGAATGAGAGCACTTCAGTTAATGGGTGACGGGCATCCCGTCTAGGGTTGTTTTCTGCTTTGTACCCACCGCTGCTAACCTGAAACTCTCTGAGGCCCTGCTTGTGAGAGGTGCTATGCAGTCAAGTCAATGAATTTATCTGAACTGCTCTGCCACTGCGAGTCGGGCAGCAGGTGGAGGTCCAAATTAGGCAGTAAGCTGAAATGCTGACAGTTCTTCACGGCCGTGATGGTCACCAGGTCCTTTGTTTTTGTCAACAGACGGCCACAAGCACAGGCTACGGAGATTACACGTCATACATGCAGGCTGTTTCACAGTATTACTCTCAAGCAGGCCTACAGCCGGGGTACCAGCCCAGAGTGAGCGGCAGCAGTGGTGGCAGCAGTAAGGTATGTGAAGTTGGTATACTTGGCATAGCCTCCTTTCTGCCTGCACATCAACATTAATTTTGTTTTTTTGATTTTCCAGGATGAAGACCTCATTAAAGCTCCTTTTAGCACCTCGGGCCACAGTGGCAGCACTAGAGGAGGCCAGCAGCCCACTGCCATGCCAAGCTACAGCAGCGTCCCCGTCCTGTCCAGTTATGTGAGCTCTGTGGCCGCTGGCCAGCCTGCCAGTTCTGGTTTAGACTGGAGCCATTACTACTACGTAAGTGTGGGGCTGCGGTGGCCACGCGCCTTTCTACTGGTCATCTTTGCTCCTGATTCTGGGACTTCTTCGTTTGTCATTTTATTTCCATTGCACTCATACAGGGGTCACACTCGTAACAAAACCAAACACGTTCACCTTCGGTCTCTAACAACTCTGCGAAGGCAAATGTGTCACCGGACTCCGCCATGTCTCACAAATGTGCTTCACGCAGTAAAAAGGAACGGGCTGGCTCTGTATGGACGTCAACACTGCCGACGGCTCATTACTAGACCGGGGGGCATCCCTTATCTGCTCCTTTCTGGCAGTTTTTGCAAAATCCTCTGCATTGTTTCACACTGCGCTCTTTTTCAAAGTTCCCACATGACAGAGTACTTTGTACTCTTAGAAGAGAGCAAAATGAGACTGTGCCCCCTCCAGAAGTCCCTTTGCTCTTTTATGCCGATTCAGTGTGCATGTACACAGTTGGGGGGCTCCACAGTTAAGGGTACCCATCATTAAACAGGCCACCCTGTTATAAAGTTACATACTTTGCTGAAAAAAGGTGTGGGAATTACAGGATTTTATTCTGTCCCAGTTTTTTTTTTTCAGTAAGTGAAACTTCCAAATGCACATACTTTTTAATATTTTTTTTCACTCAGTAATAAAATTTCTTGATCATTTTGGCAAAAGTTCACCACAGCTTCCTCTGCTGTAGGCGTTTGTGTCCATACCCATATCACACTGCCACGCCCCTTTCATAGCAGAGGTGCCAATCTTATGAATGAGGACACACCCATCTCATTGTTGACACACGCCCATTTTGAGTTAACCAGATATACTTCTCACACATGTGCGGGCACGCCCTGTTTCTGTTGACACACCCCTTTTTTAGTTCATATCTGCCTCTTTCATATATGAAGCCACACCCATCTCTGCAGACACACCTCTTGTTGTTTACCACAGCCATCATTCATACAAGCATGAGGCCACACCCACCTAACCATGGACACACCTCCCTTTTGCCAGGAGACGCTGCTAGTTGAAGTGCGTATGCCAAGCATGATAGTAAAAACTGCGAGCGCAGATAGTCTGAAAACCCCACCCCTTTGGCCAGTTGACATTGCCTCACAGGCCATCACATTAAATAAAATGACAAAGGAGCTGTGGACGTGCCCACCAGCACCCAGCCTGTTGTACCCCCCCTCACATATGGCAGGTAACAAGGTGGTGGACATCTACATTTCATACTGCTTTGATTCAGAGTGAAGGGAACAATGGTGCCACCTACACCCTCTTATTATTCTTCTCTTCTTTTGTTTTAAAGACCCAGACCCGAGGACAGAAGCGTGACTTCTCCCAGCTACCGCCCCAGGCAGCGACTCCCGATGAAGAACTTGTGGGCCTCAGGCCAGCCTACGTCGACTCGTACTTCAAGAAGAAGCGACTGTAGGGGGCACTGTGGCACCGTCCAGAGCCGCTGCCGTTTCCCGTGTGCTTCTGCTGCTGTCTCTGGTGTCTCGTCTATGCCTTAAATTAAACTAGGAACGGCTTTCACCTCGCACTTGATGTTTAAAGGAAGACCAACTTTTTCATAAGGATGCTGCCAGCGACTTTTCGATTTCCGTCAATGAGGAGCGAGTGTGCACTGCCACTGCGGGTAATCGACCGTTTCTAATTGTGTTAAGGGACTTGGGACCAACTTTTAAAATAAATGACATGAAAAGTGGAGTTCTGGTGATGTGTTGTCTTTTACTGCCCCTGTGCTCGATGTCCTTCATGATCCCTCAAAGCCCCCAAGGAGCGACACGCTCTCACTGCTCGGGGTTGGACGAGTGCCTGGCTCTCGCCAGATGGCCGTATCACAGGCCTTTTGGCAGAACCGCTGCAAGCCACTTTACAAGTGAAGCTTGTGTCTGGGAGAATTGCAGCTTGAGCTTCTTTGACCCTCGTCCCATTCTGGCTGGAGCTCAGGTAACGTTACGTGTTCCATGCCTTAGCACTCTGATGGCCAGGAGGGTGGTGGGGCAAAGCAGACATGGGTGAGAAAAACATTACGACAGACAGATGATGAAGCAGAGGGACAGTGGGCCTACTCCTCTGCCACTGAATGGGACACACCAAGAATCGGCGTGCCAGGACTCTTTTCTTAGCACACCTATCTTTGGAACTCCATTTGCCCATCCGATTTTCCTCAGTGGTGTGGCCATTAACAGCAAAGAAATGCAGGGAAGGAACCAAACCTGGATGGGAGACCCACACCAATTAAAGTGGAGACACAAACAAAGCCCACAACTGTACAGAGAGCCGACAGGCCTGGGCCGTGAACATGAGACCCCGAAGATGTGAGGTGCTAACTGCTGCATGAAGGTTTTTCCTCATTTAATTCTGGGCTTATCGTGTTCAGAGGAATCGCTTCTCAGTTTGGCACCTCCCGATTCACCGGCATGAGGAACAATCCCCACATACAATACACTAGTTGGCTCGTTACACAACACATCAAGCTTTACGGGGGTCCCCCATTTTTGACCCAATCAAACCTCATTTTTGAACCATGTGACAGTGCAGGAAATGACACCCTTATGATAAAGAGCAAACCCAACAGTGTCTACAGCAGAAATGATCACAAGGACTTGAAGGTGCGCAAGTCACATTAACCTGTACTGAAGAGCTGGCACGAATATAACACACAGTGCCATCATAAAGTGGCAGCAAAAAGAAGGAAAAAATAAAGAAATGATCCAGGGCTGGCACGAGTGACCACCACAAGTACAAAAGCACATCCGAGTTACAAGAGAATAGTTATTATCCAGTAAAATAAGGAACTGGACACAAGCAGCAAACCCTGTCTACACTGAACCACGAAACGACATACATACATCGATAGATAGATAGATAGATAGAGATACTTTATTAATCCCAAGGGGAAATTCAAATAATCCAGCAGCTGATACAAAAAAAACAAACTATTAAAGAGTAATAACAATGCATGTAAAAACAGACAATAACTTAGTAATGTTAACATTTACCGCCCCGGGTGGAATTGAAGAGTCGCATAGTGTGGGGTCTCCTCAGTCTGTCGCTGAAGCTGCTCCTCTGTCTGGAGATGATCCTGTTCAGTGGATTCTCCGTGATTGGCAGGAGTCTACTCGGCGCCCGTCGCGGATGTCAAACTGTCCAGCTCCGTGCCTACAATAGAGCCTGCCTTCCTCACCAGTTTGTACAGGCGTGAGGCGTCCCTCTTCTTTATGCTGTCTCCCCAGCACACCAGCGCGTAGAAGAGGGCGCTCACCACAACCGTCTGATAGAACATCTGCAGCATCTTAGTGCAGATGTTGAAGGACGCCAGCCTTCTAAGGACGTATAGTCGGCTCTGTCATCTCTTGCACAGAGCATCAGTATTGGCAGTCCAGTCCAATTTATCATCCAGCTGCACTCCCAGGTATTTAGTGGTCTGCACCCTCTGCACAGTCACCTCTGATGATCAAGGGGTCCATGAGGGGCCTGGGCCTCCTAAAATCCCCCACTAGCTCCTTGGTCTTGCTGGTGTTCAGGTGTAAGTGGTTTGAGTCGCACCATTTAACAAAGTCCTTGATTAGCTTCCTATACTCCTCCTCCTGCCCACTCCTGATGCAGCCCATAATAGCAGTGTCGTCAGCAGATGACACACAAATGTGAAAATAAATCATGAATCCTTTAAATATTCACCGCTCAGTATGACCATCTAATCTGTGATGGCGAAGGATGCGCCGAGCTGTACCTCCTGTTCAGGGAACTGTAATGCTGCACAGTCCCTTATGGCGGCCCATCAGGACTTCACCTCATTCATAAGAAAAGTAAAACAATTCTTACAGAAACAAACCGGCGTTCACTTGACTTTTTCCAGTGAGATAAGCAGCTTTCGCTCTTGCTTTTTACCTACTCGCATATAAAGTATTGGAATTGTCCAAAGATTTGATGTCAAGATTTTGATGAATCTTGACCTTTTAGATCTCAGAGTCCGAAAATACCATTTTTGGAATTGTGCCTGTCTGTAAACACAATAACTTGAGTACGCTTTCACTTTGGTCAACCACATTTTGCATACAAGTATTTGTTACAAAATGTAGATTTCTATCAACTCTTGCGCTATTTCCGGTAACCAGCAGTGGTGCTTTACCTCTAATTTTTTGTAGCGTCTGCTTCTCCTTTGGCTCTGGCACTCTCTTCTCCTCCTTCATCTTTTTCCTACCACAGATTTACATACAGTACGGTCGGCTCCCCCCAACAGTTTGTTTGGCCCACTAAGCCTGGTGCTCCCTTCCCCATTCAGTAGGAAAAGGTGCGAACAGCCAGTGACAACCATGACAAACCGACCCCAGGGGTTCACCTCCTAATGGGATCAAATGAAGGGGGGTCACCAAAGCAGGCACGTGGAGTGTTATTTTATGCTATTTTGAGGTTGATGATCACAAATATGATCATATTTTTGGTATCCGATTCCTCACCGGTGGTTCCAGCCCTCAAAGAGCCACTCCCAGAAGGAACAAAATATTAAACATAATAAGCACGTGGGGTATCAGATATTTCATGGTCAGTGGTTATGAATATGATGTTATTGCTGATCCTTTACTGGGGATCTAGTCCTCTATGTCAGTGGGGGACACATGACAAATTTCTACTACAGTCGAGAATATTTAGACTTTGAAATATTAAAATGTGTGCTTTAGTTTAAATGTTGAAATATCTGACGCAACGATATGGGCTCCTAACCTCATGCATGAAATCATCACACTTCTGACAACACTTCAAATCAGGGTGGCTTACACTCAGATTGGTTATGATTTCCATTTATTTCACGGATGCTCTTAACAAATCGCATATACAATGACGCACTGTCTGGACTCTTGAGCAGGGTGGGTGACTCACACTGGCCACTAGAGGGCACAGTGCCTGGACAGGCTGGCTCATTAGCCACGTTAACGTTAGGTTTACATCCAGGAAAACGAGTCAAAAAAGGAGATTTTTTTTTTTTTTTAAGTTGTTTAACAGAAACAAATAAATACCAAAACACGAACACAGTAGGAAATGTCTGTCGAGTGTCCACTACTGTACTGATGCAGATTTAGTACGTGTCCTTCATGTGACTTTTTTTTTTTTTTTAAACTGTCACAGCCTGACGTCACAACTCAAACAGGACGTGCGTCTTTCTCCTTTTACCGTGGTTTGTGCATTAAGGGGTAGAATGTCAGGGCCTGATCCACACAACTGTCACTCCTCACAGCACAAGGCTTAGTGACGGCCATGTTTCGCCCGACATGAACATTGACAGTTGCTGCATTGTCAGAAGTGCTTGGGGGGGCCCTTCCCCTTAAATGTATTAATTTCGCCTTCTGACCACACCCCTACTTGATCTATGGGAAAGTGTCACGTGATGGAATTCACCGGGCATGTCAAGTGTCGTTTGTATCAGTCTCACTATCTGCGTCCACGTCTGATGACCAATTCACATGGCCGTCACTGTCACATTGTTTTTAAAGTGGTTTGATTCTTTTACACCCCATTGTGTTTTGGTTAAATGCTCCGCCACCACTCATGAATACTGATAACCCACCACAGAGTGGCAGAATGCATAGAAATAATTTCAGCATAAATGACTGTATCCACTAGATGGCAGCAGAATACCATCTCGAGAGTAATTCGGCGTGAACGCTCCACATTGAGATTATAACAGCTGTACATCTCCAGAGCGATTCAGGGTTAGTCATTTATAAATAAATGGGGTTAAAGCCAAGGAGGTTAATGTGCAGCCCCAGAGGGTGTCGAGTTGGCACCTCTGTGCTTTGCAGTTCTCCTTCTTGACCACAAGGGAGCCACGGAAATATCTTATGTGCCTGGAGGGTGTCCACTCAATGACTGGCTTGGCAGTTGGCAAATGTGCTCCATTAGCAGCAACGGGCGACTGATTAGGAAAGTGGGTTGGGGGGGCGGGGAGACCTGCAGCCCACTGGGATCGGAGTTCTAGTCCAACAGGGAGGACAGAGCAGGTAGCTTTGTGTCTTGCAGCACTCGGTCTTACTTAAGAGACATAGGGGGATTGTAGGTGGGCACGCTGCCTGTTAACTTGGCAGTTCAGAAGGCCACACACTGAACCCCGATTCTTGAACCTGGGATTACATAAAACGCTGTAGTTAATTTTAATCTTTGCAATACCCTTTCTTATACAACAGACCAACCTGATTAATGAGGCAGCATGGCGTACTGGCTATGGGCGCAGGTAAACTACAACTTGGCAGTTCAATCACCACCTCACTGTGCGACTCTGCGTGAGCCACTCAACCAAACTGCTCCAAATATCAGCAATGCATCCTGAGCTTGTAAGGTGTGTTAGATGTGGGCATAATCAAACTATCCAATAATAATAATAATAATAAACAACACAGACCACAGTGGGTGTTAGTTGGGAATATTGCTGAACAGACGTGGCCTGAACCACAAATTAACTTGCGACTGGTGGCCCAAACCACTGCTCGCTCTCAAAGCCATTCATTTCAACACCTGCTCATCGTGGCCAGATTTAGAGTAGCAAGAAATGTATGTGAACCCTTTTCAATAATCTGGTTTTCAGCATTACTTGGTCATAAAATGTGATCAGATCTTCATCCAAGTCACAAGTATAGAGAAATACAAAACACTTATGCTAATAACACACCAACTTTCACATATCACATCTTAAATAAACACCCTGTCACCACAAGACGTTCACATTGTGCTGCCAAGAAAGGTAAGTGAACCCTTGGATTTACTAACGGGTCAAACCTCCCTTGGCATGAATCACCACAAACAATCACTTCCAGTAGCTGCCAATAAGACCTGAACAATGTCCTGGAGGAATTTCAGACCATTCATCCCAACACAACTATTTCAAGTCCGTCGTATTCCTAGGATGTCCTGTGTGAACGGCTCTGACTGGGCCACTGCAAAAGGGAGATTTTCGATTTTTAAAGCCGTTCTCTATTAGATTTACTGAAATGTTTAGGGTCACTTTCTGCTGAGATTCAAGCTGACATCATTCTATATGTTAAGCCTGAGAAATCATTTGGCGCTAGATGATGGCAAGCTGCCCAAGACGCGTGTCAACAAAGTAGCCCCAAATGATGAGGCGCCCACCACTGTACTTCACCACTGGTGTGCTGTGCACTTTTTATAGCTAATATATCGCTGGATATCCAACCTTAGCTTCATTAGTAGTGTTAGAGGGTCAAGGTGGTCTTTGGTAAACTTTAGGAATGAAGCAATATTCTTTTTTGGAGAGCAGCAGCTTCCTCTCAGGTTCCCTACAATGGACACCGTGCCTGTTCAGTGTTTTGTGTATGGCAGCCTCAAGAGGAGACACTGACCTGTTTCAGTGATTTCTTCAAGCCTTTAGCTTTTACTTGTTGATTCTTCTCATGGGTGGCACGTTGCACGTTAGGAGACCCGGGTTTGCTTCCCGAGTCCACCCTGCGCGGAGTTTGCACGTTTGCGTGGGTATCCTCCGGGTGCTCCGGTTTTCTCCCACAATCCAAAGACATGCAGGTTAGGTGCATTGGTGATCCTAAATTGTCCCTAGTGTGTGTGCCCTGCGGTGGGCTGGCGCCCTGCCCGGGGTTTGTTTCCTGCCTTGCGCCCTGTGTTGGCTGGGATTGGCTCCAGCAGACCCCCGTAACCCTGTAGTTAGGATATAGCGGGGTTGGATAATGGATGGATGGATGGGTTCTTCTCATTGAGCATCCTGCATTGTGCCTTACGAGCCATCTTGGTTGACCACTTCTAGTGAGAGTAGCCACAGTAATAAATCGTCTCCATTTATGCACCGTTTATCTAACTATGGACTGACAAATATCTAAACACTTTGAAATGACTTAGTAACCCTGTCCTGCTTAATGCAGATCAACAGTTCTTGACCTCAGACCAAGAAGTACCCACTTTCACATCAGCAGATGCTTCTTGTGAGTACCGAGCTCAAAACGTTTAATGAGTCATTTTTTTTTGCTAACACTCGACTCCCGTTAGCTTTTATTGACATCACTAGCCAGGGGTTCACAAACTTTCTCTAACCTACAGCATGAATATTTGAATAATGTCTTCATGCGCTATAATGTGTGCCTTGTTAGTTAACACATTGCGCTTGTTCTTGTTCATTATTGTTACGTAGATAAAGATCAGACCAGATTTTCAAACAAATTTCTACAGAAACATGGTTATTTCCAAAAACACTTTTTCTTGCCAGTGTATACTGGCAGCACTGGGCACCAAGCACATGCAGGGCCCTCCCACACACGGGCCAATGTCAGCGTTAACAATTCACTGAAACTGCATGCTGTTAGGATATGGAATGAAACCCCACACAGCTAAAGAGGGAGCATGCAAACTCCACAGGGCCATGAGCTGGAAGCATCAGCCCCACTTAAAGGGTTACCCATAATGCTATGGTGCTAACTTTATGCTGTGCAGTTCACTTCCATGCCCTTCCTTGATCGGAGAGCTGACAGGACATGCAGAAACTTTGCAGATGGCTTGAGGGGGGCTACTTCTCTGTTAGCGTTAGTATGAAGGACTGCTAGAGTCCTGATTGGGCACCGACTACATGTACTTTGATTGGCTCACATGTTAACTGGGAGAAGCGCCTGTCCAATACTTTTGCACATTACTGTATACACATTGTTTACAACAGCTACACAGGTTAATGGATGTTGGGCTCAATTCCTGATCTCATCCCTGTCTCTGTGGAGTTTGCAAGTTTTTCTCCAGATATTCCATTTTCCCCCTACACTTCGCCTGCCACCTTATACTAATTAATGTATGAGCCCAGCATGCACCATTATGTGCATCCAGCAACGTATAGGCAGACCATTCATTTTAGTTCTGTCTAAAAGTGTAGCTGCATTTGCCCAAAATTTTTCAAAAGTTTGCAGCTTTCAGTCTGCTTCACAGAACAATTCAAGAAATGAGTGTGACGTGCAGGCAAAACATTCCCAAGTCCAAGTATCTTTGCTTCAAGTTTCCATAAAATTCATCGCAAAACCAGTTTACACTTCAGACCACAGCTGGTTCCTGTGTTGTTGAAGCGGACACCAAAACCCAGCGGGACATATGGAGCAAATGGAAAGAAAAGTCATCAATTGTAATACAAAAGTCGGCCTGTGCCAGCTGGCTGTGCAGAGTGCCCTCCTCCACTGTACGCAGCTTGCCCAACGCCCGTCTTAGTCAAGCTGTCCCATGGCTTCCCAGTTGAACTACTGACAGTAAAAGGTGCACAAGGAGAATTTACACCAGAATGACCTAAAGATGCACTAAATTCAGAATGACATCTCACCTTTGGAATTTATTGACTCATCAATGGGCAGGTATTTTAATGTGCACTAAACATAGAAATTAAATGTTTTTATTAGGACATTAACTTCATTACACAAATGTTTAATCACAGTTATATGCTTAGAATGCTAGTAGCTGGCAGCAAAATCATAAGATGGTTAATGCCAGTGGTTTAAAACCAAAATGCCAGCCAAGATTTTTTTTTTTTTTAAGCATAACCTCCAAAAGTGAAATGCATAGAGAACATAGACCTGAACTAAAAAAATATTTAAAGTAAAAATAAAAGTGCTTTATTTACAAGTGGGGAGTTATAATAAATGTGAATGGGCTTACCATTGCTGAGCCTCGCTTACTGCAAAAGCCTGAATTCAATAATCTATCATAGGTTGCCAAGGCATACTGTTTTAGCATTTTCCTATTTTTTTTTTTTTTAATGTACACAGGTTCTATAAATGTGCTTCATGCAGAAAAGTTCCTAAACCACTGAAAGGTGCAACAGCGGGTCCAGTTGAACAGCATGGAGAGGCTCATTTCTCTGGTGGTCACAGTTTATTAATGAGGGCCTCAAATGAATTGATGAGGTTTTTAAAGCTGGTTCTGTCATTTGGGCAGTGCTCCCAGCATTTCCTCAGCTTGCTGTACACCTGGAAAGAGGAACAAATGGTTCATCAGATGACACTCGTGACTTGGGACATCTACAACCTGTGCCGCTGCCCCTTCATCACACCAAGTCACGTCAAATCGGCTTTGCTTCCTCCTTTCTGCTCAGACAGGTTCTTACCTCTTCTGGACATCCTTTAGGACATGGGAGGCGTTTTCCTTGTTCCAGGATTTTTATAAGTCTTGTCACTGTCATCTGTCCTTGAGTTGGACCAATCATTTTTAAGTACATCTGCAACAGAAAAGAAAAAGTGACTGATAGCCTACAGTCAACTAGGTGCTTCAAAAGAGTTCTTGGAGCTGCTTAGTGTTGTTCAAGAAAGCTTACAGCAGCTGCTAAATTCAACGTTCTGGGGGGCAGCTGAGCAACAAACTTACTGGTTTATGCTCTTACTCTGGAATTTCAAAACTGACCTTATGTTGAGAAAGTTTCTAAAACTTGCACATTACTGCTGTGACCTGTCAAGGTCCTGTTATAGAAAGCCAATGTCACATTACGAGAGTTCTAGTTGTGGGGTATGTCAGGTTAACTGACCACAGTCACTGATCTTGTTGGTGGACCGTGTCAATTTGAACCGCTGAAAATTGCTGCCCAAGTATAATTTACTGGCTGCATGCCAACCTTCCAGCACAATCTGCTCACCCCAATAATGTGTCGTCCAACAGAGTCAGTTCTATACAAAGGGTTCAAAGATACAGCATGTTCAGTTACAAAAAAAAAAAATCTGCAGCATTAAAGGTTTCTAAGATTGATGCGGCCACCATAACTCCTAAATGGAAAATGCTTAGAACAACTATAACTCCTCCTAGAGCAGGTCCCCCCCGGCCAAACTGAGCAATAAGGGGAGCAGGGCCTTGGTAAAAGAAGTGACCAACAACCTGACGGTAACTTCGGCTGAGCACCAGAAAACCTGAATGAGATGGGAGAAATTTCCAGAAGGACAACAACTACCACTCAACACTCTAGCAATCTCTGGGCTTTATAGCAGAGGGGCCAGATGACAAATGAAAGCCTGCTTGGACTCTCTGGCTGTGAGAAACAAGATGCTCTGGTTGGATAAAAGCAATGTATTATATTTATATATATATATATATATATATATATATATATATATATATGTGTGTGTATATGTATGTATATATATATATATATATATATATATATATATATATATATATATATATATATATATATATACACACACACATCACTCAGTTTAGATGGCCGGCCAGCTCTAGGAAGAGTCCTGGTGGTGTCGAACTTGTTATGGATGATGGAGGCCACTGTGCTCATTGGGACCTTCAAAGCAGCAGACATTTTTAGACATTTTTCTGTAACTTTCCCCAGATTTGTGCCTCGAGAAAATCGGAGGTCTACAGACAATTCCTTTGACTTCATGCTTGGTTTGTGCTCTGACATGAACTGTCAACTGTGGGACCTTCTATAGACAGGTGTGTGCCTTTCAAAATCACTGAATTCAACTGAATTTACCACAGGTGGACTCCAATTCAGCTGCAGAAACATCAAGGATGATCAGGGGAAACAGGATGCACCTGAGCTCAATTTGGAGCCTCATGGCAAAGGCTGTGAATGCCCCTCTCCCTCCCTCTCTATCTATAAAAACAATAAACTGCAAAAATAAATGGAATTAAGTTGTGTTTTGTAGAGGAAACATCAAAAACATGACACACTTAGTCATCTCAAAATGATTGTAATATTCTACCCGGTTCTCTGCTTTTTCTACTGCCAAAATGATAGTGGCTACAAATAAAATGATTAAAATAACAGTGCTTGCATATTTTATGAGAAAGTTTCGATGTAATCCCTTGATTACAACCTGAAACACATGAAGGTATTCCAACAGGGTGTCATACCGGCTTGTTCACTTGTAAGATTTAAACTTTATAATCCGTTTGTTACTTTTTCTACATTCTGCAACGTGAGTTTAGGTGTCCTATATGGCTAAATGTAAAATTTAGAAAATAAAAGATAGAAACCCAAAGCTAAAGTCAAAGAACATGGGAGTATGAAACAACCTTGTGCTTATGAAAGAATGGGCCTAGGAACAGGTGCCAAGAGAAAGTTGTGAAACCTTCAAAACATGCCACTGAATTCAAATGTGTAAACTGTGAAATTAAATGTGCAATATTTACACAAATATATTAAACTAAAAAATCTAGAAGGCACAATGGAAGAACAGAGTGAGGCACATGTATGAATATACACACACATTTCAAAACTATTTTTTAGCAGAAACCTTGTTTGACATGTGATGCTTGGTAAACACTGACTAAGATTAATACCTGGCACAAATCATCTTCTGATTAAAACACTAATTACAATAATCAAAAAAAAAAAAAAAACTTCAAACTGTTGGCACCATCCTAGGACTGAATTGGGTGGCCCAAGGGATGAAAGAAAGTGCCACTAGCACTGTTTACCGTCATGGGGCTGAACTCGGATTCACAGTATGTCAGCAGCTCATACATTGTGACGCCAAATGACCAAACATCTGAAGCTATGTAGAATTTGCACTGCACCAGACATTCAGGGGCATACCTAGGTGGGGAAAAGAGAAATGGCATAAGGGAGAGAGTATTATTAACAGCCTTCTCAAAGTAAGCATGTAACATGAAAACACAAGGTAGACCAGCCACTGGAAAGAAACTAAATACACAACACAGGTTTAATTTTTAACAGACAATAACATACCAGCTGTCTTCTTATTTATGTAGAAGGAAAAACAGCAAGATTGTGACGAAGAGTGTGGAGTTCCTTTGCTTCCTCAATGCCCTGATGGCATGTAATCATTGACAGAGTAACTTTAAGGTGTACCAGGAAATTACTCAATTGAAGTGCGTCAAGAACCGCTACTGGAGCTTCTTCATACCTACGGCAATACATCCGTACAATGCCTCACTGGGACTGGGCCGGTTCCTCTTATTATAGCCAAGTCAGAAGTTCTCTTTCTTTTCAGCAATTCTGGTGTGTATTTGAGGAGGGGGGTTGTTATTTGTTATAATATTTATTTATAGTACTTCTGTGAAAAGCTACATTTCCCTATAAATAAAGTGCAATCTATGTAAATTCTACAGAATGTAAAGGCATCTGCCTAAGATCTGAATCTCAAAATAAGTTATGTCATATCAAACATTAAACACAGCAATGAACAAACAGAATGACAAATTAAAAAGGAAAAAAGGGGGCACTTCTGAATGTCCCAAAATAATCAATCCTTTAGTCCTAGTAAAGTACTGTGCCATGATTTGAGTAGCCAGAGGCAGATCTGTTCAGAAGAATAGACTGCTGTACTTCCTAAGTGTTCTGGACGTCATCAGGAAGTGCTTGGTTGAGGTTACTGCTGGTAAAAGGCGGTCTCAGCAGTTACTAAATCAGTAACGTTTCCTCTCCGTGTCTTTTAATACTTTAAGCAATATTTTAAATAAAGATGCCACTTTACAATTTTATATGTTTAATCAGACTTGATGCATATATTGTAACTGAAATGAAAACCACATCATATTTTAGGAGGAATCACCAAAGGGTCTAGAAACCTTTTCTTACAACTGTTAATGGCAAATGTGCATCATAAATGTTCACTTCTGAAGAATCTATCCATTTTCAAATCCTGCTTATCAAAGCTCATTTGAAGCTGCCTGTAAAATTTCCAATGGGGTAAGGCTTTTTACTACCCTGGTGGTGTGACTGCAGGTTTGGAGGGCATTTAAAGACCCCACAAATGTAGGATTACACCCTTGAAACTTTTAATAGTTCAGAATGGTTTGGTTTTTCAACCAGCAAATCCTTCCTACACTACTAGCTGAAGTCCTATAACTCCTCACAACATTTTTAGAAAACTAATTATGCAGCATGAAAGTTATGATTGTGGGCATTAAGTTTTATATAGAAAAAATAAAGCAGCAGCGTCCTACAAATTTGCTTCTAAAGTAAATAAGATGCTTCTTTAGAGCTAATGGACACAAGGTTTGTTGATCAGGCTGTGTAGGATGGATGGGACAAGATTTTAAGTCCTGCAGATTTCCAAAGCAAACTGTAACTAGATGGGAAATTTTAGCAATCCTGGTGATGAGGGGGTCCATTGTTATGCAAGACAGAGTTTCAGTTAGAAGCCTAATTGTTCTTCCTTAACTCCACTGACTTAAAAAGGTTTATCTAAATTCCAAAGGCCCCAAGCTTCAGTCCTGACACTGGGGTCCTGAGCAAATTCCTTAAATACAGACACCACCATTTGAAGCAAACCCCAAAGTATGGGGAAACGAGCCAAAAAAATCAATTCCTGTTTAGCCAGGGTGTGTGAACTCAAGGAAAGGATGCCAAATGTTAGGTCACAAGCTGGCTCGTTCATGCCTGCTTTTTGACTTACTGTACGTACTCCAAATAAGTTACTAACCTGCTTTTGACCCAATCACTCATTTATGTAATAAACAACAAAATTGTGTTTATTGCCTTTTCTTTAGGCACTGCTTTGAAAATGTTTCCAGTTATATTAAATGAGTGGCATTATTATTAAATACCTAATGAGAGTACAATGTATATATCTTACACTCTAAGGTCACATTAAAGATAAGACAATCAATAATGTCAGCCAGTGCTCTTTGGCTACTCACACATATTACAGCCAAGTAACACTTGAACCTAGTAAAGCAAGGAAAGAAACATATCCATATAATACAAAACACTGTGCTGTGAAAATGTACTTGCCCTTGTACTCGTATCCTGTTTTTGCACATTTTACACAACGAGTGGCCTCAGACCTTCAGACAAAATGCGGAGGAGGGAACTTGAGAGAACATATAATGCAGTTTTTAAATCATTATCTTTATTCAGTGAATTAGTTTATCGAACGCTCCCATCATTCATGTGAATAGGTAATTGTCCCCCATTAGTTTCAATACTTGGTCACAGCACTTTTAGCAGCATTAATCACAATGAGACATTTCCTCTAATTTGATACGTTGCTTTTGAGGAATTTCCACTCACTCTGCTTTAATTCAGATACACTGGTAAGGTCTGGTCTGTAAGCTTGTCATTTAGTGTCCTGTCACAGCATCTCTAGTCAACTCAAGTCAGGAATTTGACTAGGCCATTCTAAAACTTGAGTTTTGTTTCTTCTCAACTATTCAGTTGTATACTTGCATTTGTGTTTTGGGCACAGCCCAATCATGTTTCAGTTTCAGGCCTATGTTAGCACTGTAGTAGAGGAGGGACACACCCAAATAAAGCCCGTTGAAGGTTTCATTTTCATTTAATTATCTTGTTTATAAAACATACAACCCTATAATGTTCCAACACACAACTACCACGTGGTTTATTTTAATTGCATACAAGTTCTTGTCTTTTTTTTTTTTAATGTATTTTACTGTTAACACCTTGTAACATCCATGTCATTTCAGTAAAGTTTCCCTGAATCTGAAAATGTTTGAAGCAGTTTTCATTTTTAACAGCCAACCCCTTTACTCTGTAAAGCTCACTGAAAACATGGGAATGCAATTTAATGTTCTGTGAGCAAACAGTAAGTGACCACAGAAGGCCTTATCCATAATGTGTGACTGAGCCAGTATGACTTAATAACTCTGCTCCAGGAAATCTTATTACATCAGCATTATGTATTTCTAATTTGAATAGGACTCTTTTTCATTTGGCAAAAGTAGGTCATATCTTTACCTGCTGCGAAATCCACCATAAAATATTCATGACAACTGTGGTAAACCTTCAAGCTAGTTAGTGGTCAGACAACCCTTTTTAGTGCTCTTCTGTAGTTTAAGTTTCCACAGACTCAGTCGGTAATATAATTCATTATCTGCACATACTTTTCCATTTTAACAATATGAACAGAGTCTTATGACACAACACTAAAGGAGAAAAAGCCCTGTTCACTTTTAAATGTGCTCTAATAGCTAAGGAAGTTATACCACAAAAGCATATATATCCATTATCATTGTAAAGAGCAGTTTGACAAATCAGAAAGCGGCTGGAAAGAGAGGAAGATGCAATGAAACAAACAGGGACTTGCTGATGAACGGATGGGGCACAAAGGAAAAGTGTTTTAGAATTTGTTGTTCCATCTACTAGTGTGATTGTTTGAAGCAGATGTGAGTGTAATCAAAAATGACACATTAAAACAAAGGAGTGTAAATCAGTTTAACACTGGACACAGTGGAAACTGTTGTTGAAAAGAGGATGGTGGCAAACATTGGGTGTTATCACGAAATATTCCCCTCAATCTCCTCCAGAAGGCACCGTCTTGCAGCACTTAAAAGTATCAGGCTTGTTCCACCATGGTGTGCTAAGAAGTGCCTCTGGGGGTTTTTCTACCTGCTGTTATCAGGCAATTCAATGCTTCCTCCTGATGCCCCAAACTAAATGCTGATACTCCAAGTTCATTTTGCAATTTCTGCACAATATAAGTTATTGGTTGAGTGATTGGATTATTTGTCCTGTGAGTCTGTATTCTTGATTTTTATGTTTCTGCTTCTGTATGCATTTAAGTTTCCCCTAGGGATGATTAGCGTGTATCTAATCTTTTCTTCTCAAAAATACATAAACAAGATATAAAGTGAATCTTACCAGAACACTGGACTGTCCAGATCGTCTTTTACTGTGTAGTACTCTTTATTTGTCTGAATTGTTTTGGTTAGGCCAAAATCTCCTATTTTGACTGTATTTTCATTTTCAACAAGAACATTGCGGGCAGCCAGGTCACGGTGCACATACTGCAGTGATCCAAGGTAATCCATTCCCTGCAATGAAGAACACAGGCAAGATTACAACAGCAATCTACCTAACATCACTTTTGTGAAACAGCTCAGACAAAGTTGCTGCCAAAGATGATGAATGAGAGATGAGCAAAAAAGACACAAATGAAGAACCACCTGTCATGATGGTATAATAAAACACAACACAATCCAAAAATCGAGGAAATTCAGATTTACAGTGCGTCCGTTAAGTATTCACAGCGCACCACTTTTTCTACATTTTGTTATGTTACAGCCTTATTCCAAAATGGATTAAATTCATTTTTTTCCTCAGAATTCTACTCACAACACCCCATAATGACAACGTGAAAAAAGCTTACTTGAGGTTTTTGCAAATTTATTAAAAATAAAATACTTTGTCGATGCACCTTTGGCAGCAATTACAGCCTCAAGTCTTTTTGAATATGATGCCACAAGCTTGGCACACCTATCCTTGGCCAGTTTCGCCCATTCCTCTTTGCAGCACCTCTCAAGCTCCATCAGGTTGGATGGGAAGCGTCGGTGCACAGCCATTTTAAGATCTCTCCAGAGATGTTCAATCGGATTCAAGTCTGGGCTCTGGCTGGGCCACTCAAGGACATTCACAGAGTTGTCCTGAAGCCACTCCTTTGAAATCTTGGCTGTGTGCTTAGGGTCGTTGTTCTGCTGAAAGATGAACCATCGCCCCAGTCTGAGGTCAAGAGCGCTCTGGAGCAGGTTTTCATCCAGGATGTCTCTGTATATTGCTGTAGTCATCTTTCCCTTTATCCTGACTAGTCTCCCAGTTCCTGCTGCTGAAAAATATCCCCACAGCATGATGCTGCCACCACCATGCTTCACTGTAGGGATGGTATTGGCCTGGTGATGAGCGGTGCCTGGTTTCCTCCAAACGTGATGCCTGCCATTTATACCAAATAGTTCAATCTTTGTCTCATCAGACCAGAGAATATTCTCTCTCATGGTCTGAGAGTCCTTCAGGTGCCTTTTGGCAAACTCCAGGCGGGCTGCCATGTGCCTTTTACTAAGGAGTGGCTTCCGTCTGGCCACTCTACAATACAGTCCTGATTGGTGGATTGCTGCAGAGATGGTTGTCCTTCTGGAAGGTTCTCCTCTCTCCACAGAGGACCTCTGGAGCTCTGACAAGAGTGACCATCGGGTTCTTGGTCACCTCCCTGACTAAGGCCCTTCTCCTCCGATCGCTCAGTTTAGATGGCCGGCCAGCTCTGGTGGTTTTGAACTTCTTCCACTTACGGATGATGGAGGCCACTGTGCTCATTGTGACCTTCAAAGCAGCAGACATTTTTCTGTAACCTTCCCCAGATTTGTGCCTCGAGACAATCCTGTCTCGGAGGTCTACAGACAATTCCTTTGACTTCATGCTTGGTTTGTGCTCTGACATGAACTATAAACTGTGGGACCTTATATAGACAGGTGTGTGCCTTTCCAAATCATGTCACATCAACTGAATTTACCACAGGTGGACTCCAATTAAGCTGCAGAAACATCTCAAGGATGATCAGGGGAAACAGGATGCACCTGAGCTTAATTTGGAGCTTCATGGCAAAGGCTGTGAATACTTATGTACATGTGATTTCTCAATTTTTTATTTTTAATAAATTTGCAAAAATCTCAAGTAAACTTTTTTGACGTTGTCATTATGGGGTGTTGTGCATAGAATTCTGAGGAAAAAATGAATTTAATCCATTTTGGAATAAGGCTGTAACATAACAAAATGTGGAAAAAGTGATGCGCTGTGAATACTTAACGGATGCACTGTAAATTCTGATGAATAACTCACTATAAAAATAACCCTCATTCTGATAACGTTTGACATCACTGATCACAATGCCATCCTAAATCACATCAAGAATAACTGCAGAATCCTCCTGAGAATGAATGAAACGTGTAATACCTAAATTAAAGTCATTCTTCATTTTACTATGGAGAAGATGAAACTTGCTGCCTCACTGCTATCTAATTCTTGCAGGTTTTACAAATCTCACATGAACTGAGCAGAGAAAAACATTTACACCAAAGCATGGAGAAATATAAAAACCACTGTCAAAAAATTGATCATATGTGAGACAGTACTGATCACTGGGGTCAAAATGATAAAACAGGAAATGTTGCTGAATGTCTGAGGTTTAGACAAGGATAGCAACAATACATTTAAATCTAATGACTTTCACAAGATACAATGTCACTGATGTATAGATAAGTAACATACAATATTTCTCTCCTGAAAAAGACCACTTTAAGAGAATGCAAACACTTTAAGCAAGTAGTTTTAAACAAAGTTTTTTGAAAATCCTTGTAAAAAAAGTCACTCAAAAACTCACTTGACAAGGTGAGTTAACTTTTTTCCATTTCAATTTGCTTACAAGCATGGCAGAAGTAAAGCAGATGCAGCAGTCCCAGTTTTACTTTTATTTCTGCAGCATCAGCAGTAGTCAAAGGCTTCTGCAAGAAGCCCCTTGCTTGATTTTACATTTTCATTTAATATACACAGACGCTCTTTTGTCAGAAATGCTTGTTACAAATTAGCTGATTTCTAATATACTGGTGTATTGCCTTCTACATCAAAGAGAAACAGCTGGTTAAGGTCAGTCACAGCTATTCTCTCACTTTTTCTTTAAGAACTTGATGCTCTAGGCATATGTCAGTGCTTTTCTTCATTCTACCACCCACACAGACTTTACTGTTTCAGGTGTTCTTAATCAGTGTCTTCAATATTTTTACACATTTCCACTCTGGCCGCTCAACTGAAAGATTTGGCATAATGGTGCAATAAACAAAGATGTCAACTCCAAGAAAGGAGAATAAATTATACAGGTTTTCAGGGGTCCACACTCTTCTTCTTACAATATGCAATCAGGCAACGTAGCTAAATAAAATCAACAAACACCTGTGTAAGTACAGTGGATGGTGCAATCTCTGATTCAAATCCCACCACTGGCCTACTCAGTGACTCTAACCAAGACACTTCACCTGCATATGTCCCAAATGCAAAAATAATGTGAATAATTGTATTGTGTATATATAACTGCAAAGTGCAATGGGATGGAGTCCGTTATGGGAAGGAGTTACAGAAAAGTGAGACTCCTAATGTAATCTGATTTCCATCTAAGTCATAACAATAAAATGAAAATAAATATCATATGTAAAAGTGAACAAAAAATACTTTAACTCTTAGATTAGATATTGCAAGTATTCAAGCCAGGTGCTACAAATAAACAATCAGGCCTTCAGAAAGAGGGTTATAAATGCCTAGGAGTCTAGCTTTCTATTCAAAACACCTCAAACATCACACAGCTGAAGAAGTCCTACATATAGCTTCTCTTTAAATAAAATTCTGCAATATTAAATGCTTTTTTTTCCCCACATCGCTTTATATATGTTTAAATATATACATATGTTTTAAAAATAAACAAATAAACAAACAAACAAGCAAAAAGAAATCAAAACAGGTAATTCAGAAAATAGGTTCCTATGTTCTGACATATGCCAGCTGGGCACTGTAAGAGATGCAATATTGAGCACAATGTATAATAAATATATCCCTTTTGAGTCCTTCAAAAATATGTCTCACCTGCCTTTTTTAATGATTAATTTAGCTAATTTAAGTATCTTGTGCATTTTTTTACTTATTACACACACGTTACATAATTCACTTAACCCACTTGACTGGTCTCCTCCACATTAATCCATTCTCTAAGTATTACACGTCTCATCTTCTTCCTTAGTAAAATTCCATATCTTGATCCAATCACTTTCAACATTTTCAGCCAGTATGCTTTGACTGGAAAGAACGGCAATTACATTCCTATTTTTTGCTTATACCTTAAATAATAATATTTTGCTTGCATATTTCCGTAAATATTAAAAGACACAACAATCTGAATTATATACTGCAATAAAACATCTAGCACAGTCATTCCATTGACAGTGAGCGAGAATTGATAGTCTGAATACACCATTTTTTTTCCCTACAAATTTCATATGAGGACATACCTTACAGATTTGCACAGCATAATTTAGTTGTTGCTTTAAGTTGATTTTGTGCTTATTTCGGGGAAGATACTCTTTAAGACTACCAGAAGGCAGAAATTCCATTATCAGCTTCATACCTCGTCCTCCTAAAATTAAGGGGGGGAAAAAAATTATCATCAGGAATCAGTGTCTGAAATGATATCCACACAGTAGTGTATGAAGCAATCAGTGTTACTCTTTTATTATCTAGAATATTTCAGAGTAAATCTGTTACGTTTTCTGAGAGATTGATTGATGCATCAATGTGCTAACTCTGCTGCTGATCAAAGTGAATGAAGCTTGCTTATTGAATCATCCCACAATAGGCAATCTCTCTCTTGTGTTAAGAAGTCTTAAGTTGTCGTCTTTTGAGAATTATGGTGCCTACTTCTGTTCTAAAAGTTGAACTACAGTATCTGCAACATGCATTCTCATTTGTGTGTCTAGTTTTTTCAGTGATATAAGGGAACAGATAAGAGGCAGAAAGCTAAACAGGCTTTATTTTCATTTTATAGCACCCTGTGAAATCACCTTCTTCTGTACAAATTCCTTTGTACTTCACAATGTTTTCATGATAGAGGTTCTTCAGAATGTCTATTTCTCGGCGGAGATCTGCTTTATGCTCTTCATTACTCTCTGGTTTCAAAGACTTGACAGCCACAAGCTCACCAGTGCGGTCTCCCTCAGGGTCATACCTGCATAACTCGACTTTTCCAAAGTGACCCTGCAGATAAGCAAGCATGTTTTATTACTAACTCCTCTAAACTGAAACACAGTGAGGATCAGGTGACAGGAAGGTTTGCTTACCTCTCCCAAATCCCTTATTTTCTGAAGGAACCTCTTCTCAAATACAGTCGGGTCCACCTCAGTTGTTGGCACGGTTACTGAAACAATATCTGGATCTATAGGAAGCAAAGGCAGAATGTTTGGATTAGTGGAAACCTTCAAATATTGGTGTTCTTTATACACAACATTTCACTTCTATATGCTTTTTAGCATCAATATCACTCAAAGATGTCACTTTCATATCTGCAGCTAATTCCAGCATTGACACAATCAATTTCAGGTGGCTATTGAAAAAATAAACTTCCTCAGGTGATTAACTGATGTGAGGAAAAATAATATGGAAGGATGGAAAGTACAATGTGTGAGATGCACAGCAGCGCTGTACAAAGAAATTCTCTCTCTCACTCTATTATTAAAAAAAAAAAATCTTGGGATGAGACTTTTTTTTTCTTGCGATGAGACATGATCTTTTGAAGAGAGACAGAGAGACACTTTTATGTCCCACGAGATGGTCAAGTCATGTCATACTGTACTTACAACCTTTTTCAAGCAAGACCACGGTCATCTAACCTCTCAGTTGTTGGAATGCTTTTGGCAGACACACCTCCTGTGCTCTCAGCTCTTAAGTGAGACTAGACTTTGAGCTAAGAGATTTGACCACGCCCGGGGCCGGAAAAAGACAAAGTAGAACGTCGTAAAGAATTCAAAAACATTGGCACGATACACATGCAAAGCAAGTTAGAGATAATGGAAGTAGGAAAATTCGAAAGTCTTAAAACAAAAATGATAGTAGAAATCGCATTAGTGCAAACAAATGGAAAATATTACTCGGTAAAATAACAGAACAGTGAAAACAGATCAAATAGTGTTTGAGGATGTCTGGGGCAGAAGAGTGACAAGGCAGAGAGACAAAAGGACAGCTGCTGTACAGACTTAAATGTTCGAAGCGCCACACGAGATGCAGATCACGCAGCATGGCAGCATCAAGCCAGCAGCTGATCGAGCAAAAAGGAGTGAAGTGAGCAGTGGGCGATGCTCCCTAGTATAAATCATAAGTATCTGTTTCAACAGAATGTGTATTTCATGCAGCAAGTCAGCTCCTTGATGTTGTAAAGATGACACAACAGCACCATGCAACACAGCTAACCAGTTCTGTTTAAAAGTTATGTAGGGTTTCAGTCTAGTGCTTGCTGATGCTGCAGTTCCTTTTTGTATAGCGTCTTAATTTCTCACTGCTTCAAATGTCATATTTCATTGTGCATATGCTTCTAAAAATGAAGATTTAAAATATTTTTAATAAGTTTTTGTATGTCATCTTTTTTTCTTAACGACAAATGTATTTCTGTTCTAAAAACTCCAGTAATATTGTTCATTTACAATCATTAAGGTACCTGATTCAATTTAAAGTTACTAAATGTTCTAGTTATGTGTAATCTATATTTTTAGGTGATTTAGCAGTAAAGTACAGTGGTACCTCGGTATACATCTGCTTTGGAATAAGTCCAACTTGGTATACGCCCTGTTTGGACACGAAAAATTTTGCTTAGTATACGACCTTTGCTTGGAATACAACTCGTGTGCTAGAACACCACGCGCTACCCTTGTTTACTTCTCTGGAGACAAAGCCACAACTGCCCACGAGTGTAAGTACGCCAGATGCCAGCATTCAGTGAACAACCCGCGCTATAATTCTATGTGAATTTTCACGTGATTTTGTGTTTTTTTGTGTAAATTTGAATTGATTGTTGAAAAGTATGAAGGTGGTATGCGTATCCGGGACATGGCTGCTGCATACTGTATACCGAGAGCGACGGTATCTACGACTGTGAAAACAAAGACGTTATTAAAAAGTAAAGTGAGGTTAAATTTTACAAAAGCAATTTCATCTAATTGCTTTTGTATTTATGTATTTTAGTATTAAGCAGTGTTTCAATTATTTTATACAACCCCATCAATGGGATCTGCACTGGCAATTGGAAGATTGCCGGTTCGAATCCCATAAATGCCAAAAGGGACTCTGCTCTGTTGGGCACTTGAGCAAGGCCCTTAACCTTGCAATTGCTAAGCGCTTTGAGTAGTGAGAAAATCGCTATATAAATGCAAAGAATTATTATTATAATATGCCAATAACAATAGGATCTTTTTTCATGGGAACGGATTAATCATTTTCCCTTTATTTCTTATGGGAAAAATTTGTTTGGTATACATCCTGTGTGGTATATGTCAAAGGATCTGGAACTGATTAAGGATGTATACCAAGGTACCACTGTAAGTGCTTTTTTTCCATACATAACAATAAAGGAAGGAAGCATTCTAAATAGAAACCTTCTAGAGTGAAGCTCTACTTAAGTCCAACAGGTGGGGCTGTTACCAACAATTTCCTTTGAAATGAGTTTCTGATCATACTGTATAGCAAAAACAAGAAGTTAGAAAATACATACATGGCATAACATTCAGGTGCATTCAGGGACTAAGTTAACAGATTTCAAAATTGGAGTATTAAAGTTTTGTTACTTCAGAGAGTCAGTTATCCCATTTTTGCTTAATAAATAGTTTTGTAACAGTAATTCATATTCAAAGAAAATTTAACTATATGGGGGTCTTAGGCAGCAGGCTGAGGACTGGTAATTGGAGGATTTATTTTTATGATATTCTTTAAGTTTTAAATTATATGCAGCTTGCTTGCATGTTAAATGGTTCAGAAAGTGCAATACAGAGTACTGCACTAAAGCATCATCACACAGGCTTTAGTCACTGTGATTGGCTAATATCATATGGCAGCGCTGGGCTGCTGCAGTGCTTGTCAATGCCAATAGATTATTGTTCTTTTTTAATCACCCTTTTTTAGGTAACCTGCAGTCCTGAAAAGGGCCACTTGCTGTTAGAAATCTTTCTCTTCTTTCATTAGGTGTGTCTACATACGTTTTAATAGCCTGGTTTCAAAAAATGCCATGTATTCTTAGGTTTCAGAAATCAAGATGCTGGTCTCTTAAGAAATTGGCTTAACAAACGTAGAGTTCTCCATGAGTAAGTTGGTTATGTGGCTGTGTAAATCTTTAGACAGCAGTTAAGGATTTGGTAGTCTGCGCTTGTCTGCTGTACTCTTTTAGCCTGCACATATGAAAGCTCCATGCTTGTTTTCAGATTCAAGGCATCCATTTATGATATTTAGTATATTCTTTGATGCATTTTTATGACATCTGAGTCTTTTGCCAAAGGTAAAAATCCTTAAGTGGACTCAAGATACATAGATGGATTTTTTTTCTAAGAAACCAGGTTTCTGCTATATCCGGTTTTCTGAGTGCATGTAAAGGGACTCATTGGCAGTTTACACTCAGTGGTTTCATTAATTTTTAATAGGCTGCCATGCAGATGGCTCTAAAGCTACTCATCTGCATGATGCAATTCCGGCAAGTAGTGTTGATGACTTATCCCCAGACTGATGGGAGCTCATCAGTGCCATTACAACACTTTGTACACTGTAACGACGACATTGCTTGGCTGTATGTTCATAGCTAGCTTACTTTCAGTATTGGCTACCATTTATTGCGGATTTTGAGAAGACTACAGATGAAAGTGAAAAGTTAGGCAAACAAATGCAAAAGTAAATACAACACAAATATTAAAATGTTGTAGTGAGACAGGAATAAGCTAACCAAACATGTAAGGCAAATATACAATAAGAAAAGAAAAAATGTATGGATGAAATTCAAGAACACACTAGAAGTAAAAAAAAAAAAAAAAAAAACCTGGAGAAAAATTGGAGAGTTACAAGTGAAAAATGGATATTGACCACACCGACCAACACCCCCAAAAAAAACCAACACACTATAGAAAATGTTGTGAGCATAGTAACAAAGAGTAGCGTTATACAGAATAACACCATGTCCAGTGGAAAACAGTTATCAGAATTTGGGGGGAAAATCCTGTTATTAGGATCAAATCAAATACTCTTGGGTTGTGGTAAAATTCCTTCTAGAGTAGAACTATAGAGAATAAGTCAGTCCCAGAGAGAATGTCCTAAAAATCAGTTGGAGTCACAGCTTAACAATCACACTCATACACCAGTGAAACTGAGGACTAAAAACTAAATGATCCAAGTACTTTGGCAAATAATAATCTGTCATGCACTTCATTTTGGTAATTAGAATGTTATGAACTTCTGCAGACATTTAAAAGTGAGTCAATGAACGATTCAACGAATACTCTACAAATTATTTGGTTAATCATAAATTTACAGCCTAGCAGCATATCAAGCAGTGAATATGAAACCAGCAAAAGATCAAATCCATACTACTATCCAAGGAAATATTCTTACTCTGTTCTTCCAGCTTGTTAATATCTCTCATGATCGCTCTGAAGAATGGCCTTTTCTTGGGGTCATAGTTCATACACTGTTTCATGAGGTCAGCAAGTTCTTTGCAGTCTGGTGTTGTCAAAACACAGCGTGCTGCATAGAATCTCTCCTTCTGCAAAGGTAAAAATAAAACTTCACTAACGTGCCAAGTACAATAAAGTTTCTTGTACTTGCATCTGACTATACACTACACAAATGAATATATCCTATGATGTAATATAAATAGTTTAACACACTGATTTAATTCAGAAGCATCACATGATTATCCCTGGAATGGACTGATTCCCAGATCAGGGTTGGAGTGTGTCTTGTGCCTAATGCTGGCAGCACTTCATCATCTCAGAATAAGACTAAGGAGATCTGAGAATGTTTTTATTGTTTTGTGATTATGTGATTTCTGCTTACCATCAGGGTTTTAGTAATTTTTATTTCACCATAAACAATGGCATAAGGTAAATACAGCACAGTAACATGTTAAGTGAGATCTATGTATGTCTTCAGCTAACCAAAAACCAAATAAACATGATCAACAAAAATTTAAGCTGAATTGCATTGCATTGACATGCATGCAGGATCCTGACAAAAGTACTTATTTGTCAGGCCGTGTATTCCAGAATGGATAAGACATAATTTAAACTTTTATATAGCAAAATGTCACTAACACTCCACACTTGTAAAGAAACACATTTCAGGCTTATATTAAACAACTTGCTCCTATATGAAGAAAACAGTTCTTACCTCTGTCAGCTTCTTATCCTTCAGGGGTACCTCTCCATTGTAACAGATCTCCCATAGAGTTGTTCCAAAACTCCACTTATCTGCAGCGACACTGAGATCATCTGTGTTTTCAACACATTCTGGAGCGATCCACGGAATTCTCTCAACACGCTCTGAAAACACGAATGTGATGTAACATTAACAGAGCAGTCTTCTCCCTACATGGCAAACTTCTGGCACAGGATTTTAAACTACAAGGTTGCTGGTTAGCTCCCAATATCTGTTTAACTGTCTGACCTCTTAAACCAAAAGGCTACCAGTTGAGTTTCAACCTCTGTCTAACTTTGTGACATTATGCATGTCTCTTAATCTTTATGTGGTCCAACTGTAAAATGTTACTGAAAACAATTAATATACACTCACATCTATAATTAGTCATTTGGCTAAGTGACACTTTTATCCACAGTGACATTTAAGATATAATAACAGGTTGCATTTCTTTACTTTTTTCCCAATTGGAGCACATGCAGGTGAAATGACTTGCTCATGGTCATACAGTGCAAGTAGCAAAATATGAATACACAAAGTCAGGATTTGACGTTCAAAGCCCTAACCACTGTTCCAGAATGGTGCCCTGGATATAGACATTTGTGCTAGCCGAAATATTCCAGTTTTTTTTGGGGGGGGAATCAAAAGTTTAACAGATTTTAAGTATGTGTGTTTCATATTAACTAGCTGTTCTGAACACAGTAAGGTTATTTACTTGGATTTTTACACACTAAAAATTATGTATTTAATGCTCAACAATATAGTGAAAAGTCAAGGAAAATGACACCTTTTATTGGCTAACTAAAAAGATTACAATGTGCAAGTTTTCGAGGCAGCTTAGGTACATCTCATCTGAAGAAGGGGCCCGAGTTGCCTCGAAAGCTTGCATATTGTAATCTTTTTAGTTAGCCAATAAAAGGTGTCATTTTGCTTACCTTTTCACTACATTCATAATGGTTAACACGGAACACCCTAGTCCTATGTTCAACAATAAAACAGAATATTCCACTTTTTACACTTGAAAGGTTCCGATATCATGTTGCCCATAGTGGACATTATTTTAACTCTTATAACTATGAAGAGCAAGGGCTCCTATGTTAATTTATCATCTTGGTTAAGAGTGAAGGAAACAATGAGTATACTAAAAGTAATTAAGATTTCAAAATAGGAGAAAAATATAAAGCTACTGTTTGTTACTTATTTATTGAAAAACGGCATATTGGCCACATACAGTATTCCAAAAATGTTCTGCAATGCAACCATTACCATAACAATGGAATATTAAAAAAGCACATGTAAACAGATGTAAAGCCAAGAATTGTTAACTTAAGTTTGAATATAGCCTAACAATTACCTATTTTGAACATGAACATTCAAGCCTTATTTTTTGGCTAATCAAACAGCCCTAACAAGTAGCGTCAAAATCATTCCAGCACAGGAATAGAACCCACTCAGTGAAAAAGTAGCAAGTGTTTCCTGGTCTTCACTTTAATGTTAGACACTCTTGCTTAATTCTTAAATTTTTTATCATACAGTAAGTTATTATTACACCCCAAGCCTAAAATGAGGTGCTATACATTAAAATTTTTTTTATTTTTTTTTTATAAATAGCATTAAGATACATTACCTTCTCTTGTAAGAACAGTGACTGGGATGCCAGGATCACTCAATTTGATGAATGGGCCTCCTTCACCATCCAGCCCCCCTCTTGCCAGGAGAATATTCTTTGAGCATACATTTCCATGGACTAATTTCTTGTCTTCCTAATATTTCAGGATAAGGAAAAACTGTCACTTCCTAATAAGTTCAAGTAAGCAAGCAGATTTACCTTGTACAGCATGATAAAAACAGCTGATGGTATTCAACACTCTTTTGCAATGTGGCATTTTATTATTTGATTCAATTCTAAAGTATACCGTTCTACAGATGCTATATACCATTAAACTACACTTTCCATATTTTTATAAACCCATGTAAAGTATCTATCTATCTATCTAAAACATTTAAGCAGTATCAAATATGTTGTTTATAATCTTAGTGTTTCAGGAATTAAAATTAACAGCTGTATTGGTGCTACACTAAATTAGATAGCAAAGCATTGCTGTACTTTCATTTAAAATTTTGAAAAAAGCAAGATGAAGCATGAACTTGACTGTGTGAGTAACATGTTGACACTTTGTGTTTGTACAGGTGCAACACTATCTGATTATCCTATGTTACATTTTATTTCTTGTAAATAATTTAATTTGAGAAATGTAAAATGTTACCATTTATTCATCCATCCATTTCATGGATTTGCTTTTTCCTTTAAAAGTCTATTTCATTGACAGAAGATACAAGGGAGCACTTGACCTTAAATGGGATCTTAATTCAATGGGTCCAGTATTGTGTTTCAAATTAATTTAACATTCATATTATTGTGATAGAGTGAAAACTGGCCTAAACAAAGGGAGAGGATGAAAACTCCTCACATACAGTGACCAGGCCAACAAACAGCTACAGGAAAGAGAGTTCTTTATGCTGCATGAATTTGTGCTCAAGGGATTGTTAATTTTGCTTTTTAAATGCATAAAAAATGATTGATGATAAATTTCCATAACAGTAGCCAGGCCTGATGACCATGACACTAAAATACAAGCCTGACGATTTACTGTACAGCTCTGAGCAAGTTACTTGTTCTATGAAGGCACAGAATGCAGCATTATGGAAATAGTATTTAAAGTGTAAATAAGTTTGAAATGGTTTTCATTGACAAATATTCTAGAATTTGGACTCTAATCCTTGACACTACTGATTACTTTAGAACTACTAATATTCTGTGCACAGGAACCTATAAAATTGTTTTTTTTCAATAATTTGTTCTATTTTTTGACAAAATTAAATTTCTTTCGCTGTTCAAAATTTTGAACTTGTACCTAATTTGATTATTAAGAAATACTGAAATTAACTCCAAAAACACAAAACAGCAACAAAATGGAATTTTGCAGTGTTTACTGAAAATGCACAAATCACAGATTAATAATTATATAATCATATATTCACATATATGTAATACAATATACATATAGAGTATAAAATTATATATATAAAAATATAAATAATGTATATATATATATATATATTATATAATATATATTAATATATATATATATATATATATATATATATATATACACACACACACACACAATAAAAGGAAATCCTGAGACAAGACTTTGGCCATGAGATTTTTTCAAGTCAAGCCCTCCACTCAACCATATTCACCCACACACACAGTCCACTCGCCTCTCATTCATATGAATGCTTATGACAGACAGAGTTCCTACTCTCTCAGCTCTTATACATTTTTACGTTTTCCTCACTTTAAGTTCCCAATAAAAGAAGACGTATTATGTCCAAATCTTATTGAAGAATTTCATCCAGAAGGGTTATCAACAGAAGAAATGAGTACATGGGTAATCCTAGCACCAAGAAAATGAAGTCAAACGAATGAATGCGAAAATTGTCAATCAGTAACACGGCAAATTGGTTAAATGCGTATCAATAGACTATGCTGAAACAGTTGGTGGTGATCGTGTGGAAGATGAAAACATTAACTGAAAATATCCCGAAGAATATCTACAACCGTTAACACCTTCCGGTCTTCCACTGCTTGAATTACTGTTGAAAGAAGGATGTATCCAAAAAAGGTAATGTAGATAACATTGGACACCAAAGGAGATCTTGATAAGCCATTCATATTAAAACGTTAATAGTTTCCCATTAGAATAGCTTTTGCTGTGATAATTAACAAATCACAGAGACAAACATTCGAAAAAGTCGGTTTATTTATTACAGAGAAACAAAAGAAATTCACTCAAGGGCAGTTATACGTTGTGTTGTCACGATGCAGTTCCAATCACAGAATCAAAATTCAATGTGATATTGACGAAAATTTAATTCATAAAATTGTTTTACTGAAGTTTTACAGTACAGCAAAAGTGTAAGTTGAAAAAGTATTTGTGTGTTAATTTCAAATCCACAGAAGGAGAGAGATCAGTGATTGTGACAGTGTAGTTATCCTCAGACAAAGCTACCATCCTGATTAATAAAAAAAACACTGGGATATTGTTGTGCCGTGAATTTTGCTGTTAAGACTACTTCACCCTGTGATGTATAACTGCACACAAAAAGACTAAGAACCACAAACAAAAATAGAAATAGCAAAGAACAACTTTTACCAGAAAAACAAGCATGAACATATTATCTTGACCATAAACAGTACAGATTTCTCAAATAGCTTAGTATGTTCAGGAATATTGTAATAATCTCCCCCAAATCTCCAAATTATATATATTTCTGTGTTTATATTTGAAATCTGTTTTTATTTATTTCCATGATTCCACCGGTGATCTCCACATTATGGAAACCTCAGGGCTTACAATTTTAGACAGACTTAAAATATGAATCTTGTTCAATTACACATATAAGCAGTTATACTTACTAAGTAGCTCAGAGCACTTGCTAATTGTTTAGCAACTTGAAACTTCCAAGGAGTGGTGAGGGATTTTTTTTTCCGACGCATAAAAATATCTAAAGGACCAAAAGTAACAAATTCTTCCACCATGATATCTGCAAACAAAGAGGGTGAAATCAGGGTGAAAACTATTCTGACAAAGTTATTATTAGGAAAAAGCATGATTTATTATTTCTAATGTATCAAAATATGCAGTCCTGGTCTCCTAAACCAGCAGAAGGAAAATCTTGTAACTTAAATTTATGAAGGTAGAGACCCGGATTCCACTAGAACCTAACATAAAATCTGTGATACACGAAATAATGTAACAAGAAGCAGTCATTCACCAGACGGGCTGGAAAACATAATATGTATGTCTTTTGGAAAGCATTACATTATTAAGTAGCAGCAACTATTATTTTATAGCAAGCAATCTTCACTGCAACAGTAGCATCACTGTCAAGAAAAAACAACAGACCTCTACTGTACACCATTTCTGAATTTAGCACTAAACTTCCAACATTTAAGAAATCTAAAAAGTTGACATTTCAACAGTAGCTTTTTATGCCCCTTTCTGTGCCTCCTGAATAAAATAATTTTACCCTGGTTTTGTGAAATTTGCCCACAAAAATATTTTACTGAAGACTTTATTCTGGATAAGTCTATACAGTAATCCCTCGCTATATCGCGCTTCGACTTTCGCGGCTTCACTCTATCGTGGATTTTAAATGTAAGCACATCTAAATATATATCACGGATTTTTCGCTGGTTCGCGGATTTCTGCGGACAATGGGTCTTTTAATTTATGATACACGCTTCCTCAGTTTGTTTGCCCTGTTGATTTCATACAAGGGACGCTATTGGCGGATGGCTTAGAAGCTACCCAATCAGAGCATGTATTACATATTAACTAAAACTCCTCAATGCTATAAGATATGCATCCCGCGCGGAGCTTGATTGTTTGCTTGTCTCTGCCTCTATCTCACCCTCTCTGACATTCTCTGCGCCTGACGGAGGGGCTGTGAGCAGAGGTGCTGTTTTCACAGAAGCTGTTTGCCTAGTGGATACAGACGCACCTCTAAGAAATGCCGCTTTATTGCGGTGCTTCCAAAAGAACACTTATTGATTTTTTGATGGTTTGCTTTAATCTCGCTCTCTCTGTCTCTCTGACGTTCTCTGCGCCTGACGGAGGAGATGTGAGCAGAGGGGCTGTTTGCACAGAGGCTGTTTGCTTAGAAGATACTGACGCTTCTCTAAAAATGCCGCGGCAAACTTAAAAGCACATGTATTGATTTTTTGATTGTTTGCTTTTCTTTGCGAGCTCTTTCTCTCTCTCTGAAATTCTCTGCTCCTGAAGAGAAGATCTATTTGCATTCTTTTAATTGTGAGAAAGAACTGTCATCTCTGTCTTGTCATGGAGCACAGTTTAAACGTTTGGCTAAAGGGTGTTATTTCATGTCTAGAGGGCTCTAATAATGTTAACAGCGTGGGAGAGTTTATAAGGGCTTAAAATATATAAAAATAACCATACAAACATATGGTTTCTACTTCGCAGATTTTCATCTATCGCGGGGGGTTCTGGAACGCAACCCCCGCGATCGAGGAGGGATTACTGCATTACAAAATGTGTGGTAGGAGTTTAGGTTTATTTGTAAGAAGTCTACATAGGTTAAAAAATATAATTACCATTACATACTATTTATTTAAAATATGAAAACTAAAAATAATAATTAGAAGAACTATCACATTACAAATTTTAATTTATGGAATTATTTTATGTTTTATCACATGGGGAATAGCAGCTGTGACAATTAGAGACTTTGCACAACACAGCTGAAAGTTTAATTCTCTGTTTTATTTCATACTCCTGAAAAAGTTGAGAAACAAAAGTTAATTACTACTGAACAAAAACAAACAAACAAAAAAAAAACACAGTAGCAAAAATTATAAATATATATTTCTGAAGTTACTCTGAAACGGCAAAAGTCTGTTCTGTTAATTAACTCTTGTCACTTATTCTCTGAATAACAGTCAAAACCTGCCTGGCACATGCATAGACTCAACTGTATGAATTTGTTACCTTTCCCATTCTGTTGTTGATAGCAAGATGCAAACCACAGACTGAAACTACTCTTTGGCATTTCTACTCGATACTCTATTTACATGCATTTTTTTAAATAATTTTAAGATTTCAGTCCTGCTGATTATTATTAGACTAAAAGACAGTTAGAATGCAAGGTGATTAGCCATAGTCCAGTGTTACAAAGGTTTCTCAACACGTTTCAAGAACTGTGTGTTTTTCTAATTTCAATTGTAAATTAACTAAACTTACTTCCCACATCTCGAACACAGACTCCATGCAAAAGTACAATATGTTTATGAGAAACCTGTCTCATCATACTGGCGGTTTCAAAGAAAGCCTAGAACAGAGAAATGGCAGATATATCAGGAAAAACAGAGTGAGTTTTGTCCATATTGAAAAAAACTTAACCAGTCAAAAATGTTAGTAAATACTAAAGTAAAATGAAGATAATAGTACAAGAATATTTTCCCCCTTGAAAGCTAACACAATAACTAACTTTATTATCAATATTAAGTGCATGTTTATGATAACATTTGCATTCAATATTTCAAAAGAACAGTATTTGTATACTGACTGAAATCTGCTAAACAAGGTTGAAGCTATCACAAAGTTATTTTTATTGTAATTCTTGGTGGAAGACAGGTTGCTTATAATATACTATCCAAGATGTCCATTAGACATATAACATGCACTTCAGAAAAGGTAATCCATCTGCAGCTAAGCTTATTCAGGCCTGGTCAGTACTTGGATGGCAGACGAAGCAAGATAAGCTTGGGTTGCTGCTTGAAGAGGTGTTGGTGACACCAACCCTGTGGTCTGAATGTGGATCCCAATGCCTCAGCGTACTGATGGACACCCGTGATGTAAAAATTGCGATATCCTTCAGATGAGACATAAAATCGAGATCCTGACTCTCTGTGGTCATAATAGATCCCTGGCCATCCTTCGTAAAGAATAGGGTGTATCCCAATGTTCTAGCTAAATTTCCCAACATGGCCTAGTTGTTCTGGCCATATAATCATCTCCTGTCTCTACTTGACTATTTCTCTCACCCTTTACCACCTAACAGCTAACTTGTGGGGAGCGTACTGGCACAAAATGGCAGCAGCTGTATCATTCAGGTAGATGCTGCACATTAGGTGCAGGTGCTTTATATATTTGGTTAGATATCTCAATTTAAAAAATTCCGTAATTTTGAATTTCAAACATAAAACATGTTGTAATGTTTTTAATGAAGAAACATAAGAAGAAAAAAACAAGACACCTCCAGAGATCCTACTCTGCTGGGCCCTTGAGCAAAGCCCTTAACCTTCAATTGCTGCAGGGGCGCTGTACAATAGATGACCCTGCACTCTGACCCCAAGGGGTATGCAAAAATGAAAAAATTCCCAATAAGAGAAATTGTACAAGGTGAAATAAACAAAAAAAAAAAGTTCCTGTATGTAAACAAAATGAAAGCTCCCTCTACAGATCCAGTTTTACACGATGCAAATTTGCTTCTTACCAGGGAAATGTCCCGGTGTCCAGAGCCCAGCACTTTTAAAACCACTTTTATTTTACTTGTATAAAACTCATCACCATCTTCGCCGCTGTTGTATGTGAGAGTGCCATCATAAATGTTGGTTCGAGTGCCTACACCAAGATGATCTCCCTTTTTATAAAATGAAAACAAACAAAGAAACAATGTCAGAATGATGAAAGAAACAAGGAAAAGGTAAAAGCAGCATGCTGTATCTTCCTGGAAATCCCTTTCTGCATTTACTTGTGTTTTTTAGTAATGTTGAACAATTTGGAAGGGGCTAATTGCCTCATTACAATTGTTTATGCTTCTATGTTTTGCACCACCAGACAAAAGGCCAATCCGAATGGAGAGCTTTAATAACTGTTGGGATAATACATTCCAGGGATACTGCCTGTCCATTGCTACAAAACCTAACTCTTTAAACTCAGCCTCAAATTTGGCCATTTTCTGTCACTTTAATTTAACTGGCCAGAAATTCTTCAAACTAAATGCAATTTACATGCTCTAAACGTCAAAATGAAATGACATTTTCTTTCAAAATAATTTCTTCTACAGATGTAAATATGTTTTGTATATAAATGTTTGGAAAGTTGCAAAATTAAATCCTGTTTTTAGCAAAACCTACACTATGAATATTATTCTTGTCGGCATAAATGTTGGTTCAATCTTCAACCAATGTAAAAGAGATGTACAGGCATTTAGAAAATGATTTTCTAAAATACAACACTATAATCATCATGAATTATAATTTTCCTTGCAGTGGTATAAGTTCAGGAATATTCAGGAGTTCAGAAATTACAAAAAATATTGTCCAGGGTAGTGAAAATAATAGAAACTTAAATCAAGATTAAAAAAAAAAAAAACACAGTTGTGCAAAACCAAGTTTTACCCTCCCAACTGCAAAAACAGTTATAAAGAAAACATACATACACACACAGTAATCCCTTGCTATACTGCGCTTCGACTTTTGCGGCTTCACTCTATCGCGGATTTTATATGTAAGCATATCTAAATATATAACGCAGATTTTTCACTGCTTCGCGGGTTCTGAGGACAATGGGTCTTTTTACTTCCTGTACATGCTTTCTCAGTTGGTTTGCCCAGTTGATTTCATACAAGGGGCGCTATTGGCGGATGGCTGAGAAACTAACCAATCAGAGCACGCAGTTAAGTTCCTGTGTGCTGAATGGCTCAGCGACGGAGTGCCAAATTCGATTCCGCAGCGTTAACCAGGAAGTCTTGTCTTGCTCATTCAGCATCAACGTGTTTCGCTATGTAAAGAGTTAACTTTTGTGTTAATCTTTGTGCATAGTCAAGCCCTTCATTATGGCTCCAAAACCATCTGCTCCTGCTTCAGGGGCCGTGCCCAAGCGCCAACGGAAGATGTTAACGATTGCCGAAAAGGTAAAAGTTTTGCATTTGTTGAAGGAAGGGAAAAGCTACACCGCTGTAGGACGCTATTACGGCATCAATGAGGCTACAATTCTTTTTATTTAAAAAGTAGGAAAGGAATATAAGATCTACGGCCGCAGTGTCCTTTTAACCAGGGTGCAAAACGAGTTGTAAGTGGATGTAATAAGGCAGTAGTCTGGATGGAATCTGCTTTAGGGATTTGGATTGAAGACTGCCGGAAGAAGAACAATGGCGGTGCTACACAGTTGCCTGAAGAGGCTCCTTTAGAAGAGCTGTAATGCTCTCCTTTGTTGTGCAGTAAAATTAAACTCATCGTTATTGGACAAGTTGTCGTGTCATTGTTGGTGAGTAACCATAATTAATTTTCTACTTACAGTACTTAGTACATGTACGTACGTTTAGTGTCACTGTACACACATCTACTGTATACAATTTTTCTTGCATTGTACGTATTTATTGCTGGTGGTGTCTATCGTAATGGCTGTAACATATGTGATATCAGAGATACTCGATATCTTTAAATATTTAGGTTTTACTGTACATAAACAGTGTTTACATACATAATATCAATGAATCTTACCTAATATCTAAGAGAATACAAAGTGTTTATGCTGTATAACTGTGCGGGGAACATTTATAAACAGTGTGGGAGAGTTTATAAGGGCTTAAAATATATAAAAATAACCATACAAACATATGGTTTCTACTTCGTGGATTTTCACCTATCGCTGGGGGTTCTGGAATGCAACCCCCGTGATTGAGGAGGGATAACTGTGTGTGTGTGTGTATATATATATATATATATATATATACACATACACACACACACACACACATATATATATTTTTTATTACATTCATACACCTACATGCATATGTAATTGTACAAGTTACTGTAAAATTATTATTATGAGCTTTGAGTAATAAAACGTACATATACAAAATAAAGCCAGTAAAGAAAATTCTGAAACTAAGACCCTAACTATATAATATGGAAAAAAAACATGCACCCCCTTTTCACATCAGGAAGCAGGAAATCATCTACACTATACACCTAACCCCCATCCCCCACATGAAAGGTACAAGAGCTCAGCAAATCTACATCAGAACTATTACTTTCACTACTCAAAGCCTCTCGGCTCAGTCATGGAGTTTTTCTTTTTTATTTTTTTGCAGAGACCATTCTTCTCAAAACACTACTGCTAATGTGTGAAGATGTGTTTTTGCTTTTCTCTGCCTGCCAAGCAAAGTAGAAATGTATAAACACAGACATGTTCTTCCTACTTCTGGGTTTCTTTGAATATTTTGCAATCAGCAGGTGGTACAAAGAAAAGTTGCACCTTATATGAAAGGACAAAAACTGGACAATTTAAAGACTTGACTGGAGAAACAAAAAAAGTCAAATTTGATTTTCAGAATGGTAATCCAATAGTTAACAAGCAAAGGCAGACCTTGAAGCATTCATATTCAAACTGCCTTAAGTCATGGTCCAATGAACATAGGAATGAATGATCCACAAGCACTTAAGAGCTAAAACACTACTCTTTTTTTTATTAGACAGAAATCTGCTCATCAAATCGAATGCATCCAAAGTTATACACTCTGAAATGTGGAAAGGGGAGCTGTCAACTGAGACATGTAAGTTCAGCTGTCTTAGTAGACAGACAGAAAACTAACGCAGAAATGTACAGACAACTGAAATATACCATTATGATCATACCAAAGAGATGATCTCTAATACTTTATATATTAAAAAAAAGAAAAAAAACAGATGTAATGTCAGTGTAAGCAGGCAGCTACAAGAAACAGAGGGTGGAGAATATAGGGTCAAAAAATGCCAACATCTCTGTAATCTACAGTTCATTTTAATTAAAAAGAAACAGTTGACAATCAGGTAAGGCGGCAGGCACTTGATTAAACTCTATACTATACTAGACTTGTACTTGTTGTTCATATGCCCATGACCTTGTTTACCTATAAATAATATTATTCTTCCTTATTCTGACAGCACATATGCTGGTTTTGTGTTATATACTCATTACTACACTGATCACAAAATTATAATGTGAGGAGGAAGTTTGTGAACCGTAGAAATTTCCTGGAAATGTGCATATATTACTCATTAGTATTATAGCCTGATCTTCAAGCAAGTCATGAACAACAGACAACCTGCTGGATAGACTAGTAAAGCACAAAAATCGGCAACTGTCTGAACACGCCATTTAAACATTCACAAACTAGGCTGGAGAAAAAAAAAAGCATCTGAACCTCTAGCTACCTAGTTAGGTGTTCCAAACAATGAGAAGAAACTGGAGATACGCATTGGAGGTGCCCTGGCCTATAAAAACGATATACAAGAATAGTTGCCGACTTCTCAAAAAATATCCGATCTGATCTGTTCTAGGCTCACCATTAGTGTATATTTATAAAACTTACTGATTAGACAAATACCCAAAAGGAAAAATACATAAACTGAAGGAGTCTATGGTGACTATTACCTGGGTGATCTCTTCCTTGCGTATCCTATGGAAACTGAGCTGGCTCAGCTGATTGTAGCTATTTGTATCTTGTTGGGCATCTTGAGCTCTGTTCTTGGTCACAACAAGGAGATTAGATATTTCTGGAAAACAAGTCAAAGCATATAAACACAAATTATGTCACAGTATTCATATTGTATTTAATTGCATATTTGTCAAAGTGAAAATCATCTCCATCTTAGTATTGTATATACATTAGGTAATCCACTTAAGTATTATACAGAGAATATAACGTAATTTCTAATCCCATCCACCGCACCACTATCTACTCTTCATATGACCATATGTGCCGAATACCAAAATTGTACCTTCTGGCAATTTTTCTTTAAACGACATACATGTAGGCCAAAATAGGCAAACTGGTAAAATAATTATAGGATAAAATTACTAAAAGCTTAAAAAACAGGAAAGACTGGAAGAAATTCTGATTATCTCTACAACTTTTATAGAGTTGTCAAGTTACACTCCTGCAAAAACAAAATGGTCTGGAATCAGGGCACAACCTCAGTTAGGCTAGCTCATCCTTAAAGTCTTAGGATACTGAAACATCTGAGAGAGGTCACTGTGAAAAACTCCATATGACATACCATATTGTCTCTGCAAAGAAATACTTTGGGGAGATGCACACATATTTTACAATGTTCTGTCGACTGATGAATCTCAAATGAAACTCTCTGTGCTCGATATAAAGCAGAATACCAGGTATAAACCAAAAATGACACATCATCATTTTAACACCATTCAGTAATGCATGAAGCAATGTTAAGAAAAGGAAGCTTTTGATGATGAACGAGTTGATGGATGGTGCCCATTACTGATATTTTTTTTTTATTCAAGAACCCCATTCCAATCTTTAGAAGTCCTAAAACTATACAGATTTTTTAAACAGAACAAAGAATTTAAACATAAAGCAGAAGCTGCAATTAGGTGGTTCAACAGGAAAAAAACAAATGTCACTGAGTGGCCTACGCAGCAAATTCAGAAGAAATTCTGGGTTGGGGGAACAACAGCTTAAGCTATTCTGCCCAAAACAGATAAAAATTGCATCATCCCCTGAGCAAAGTTGATAGATGCTTGTCCAAAACAATTCAAGGATCTGAGGATTGTAAAAAATACTTAAGACCTCTGTAAAGGACTATTAATTACAAGACATTTCTTTACTTTGATGGATTATTACTTCTACCACAGTTGTGCCAAAAGGGGGGGGGGATCGGGGGGGCTTTAATTACAAATACATGTGCTACAAATACTAATAACAAAACCTCTGTTTTAAATCAGTGAATTTCTAAGAAATATCCCAAAAGTTTTGATATAGATGGAATAGAAACTATTTACATCAGTTTACTTTAATTTCAATGCAGTTTAAGTGGCCTGAGCAAGACTTCACAGTGGGTTAAGAGCAGAAGCTGATTCAACATTTTTTTTTTTTTTTTTAAAAACTATGCACTTTGGTCGCCCTTCTTAAACTTAGCACAATTTACTTTATATCAATCGTTTTTATTGGTTCACTACTTAATCATTTGCAGCATATCCATAAAGTATTTCTCTATTAATATTTAGGAACTTTTTAATATTTGCTTGAAAATTCTATTACATGTTACAATTTATCAGGTCTTCTAGCGCAAAAGTTCTCAGGTTCAGTTGTGGGGTACCCTTGTGGCTGCAGGATTTTATGTCTACTAGTTTTACAAATCAACAGGTCAATCTTATTTCATTTTCCCACTAATTCAATCTTTCCTGTAGTGTTTACTCCCTTAATTGAGTCCTAATAATGACAGTTAACACTAAGTGGAGTAAACACCAAGGGAAATGATACTAAATGTTAAGAGACTGTAGCTACATCAGTGTCAGAGCAGCTGTAATGGCCACTGGTCCTTTCTGTCTCTTTGCATTTGGTTGGAGAATGTGAAACAATGTCAAAATGCTATCAAAATGAAGGACTGCCAGTGACATTAATGGCCATTAAACAGAACAATTTAAGAGGACTACAAAGTAAATGCTACCAAGATCACTTTCAATATTACCTGTCAGTTCTCAGGGACTTACAAATTACAATACAACAA
>NC_053167.1:128903311-128935126 GCF_016835505.1 Polypterus senegalus | reverse complement strand
AAAAAAAAAAAAACCCCAATGGTAATATTTTTTTAAAATTTTAATTTGCTGAACACTTCCCCTTTATTTTTGAGGAAACACACCTGATGGGATGGATTACCTGAACAGGTCAATCTAAACCAGTCAGCTACTACTTATCTGTTTAGAATTTATTCTGTGGGCTTTTAAATGTGATTTATGCAATACAAAAAAAAGACATATTCAATCACTTTTAGTGAGTATGGTTTATATTTCTTTTCTGATGTTTTTCCCTAGTGGGCAAACCCCTTTTAAAGAAACCCCCCGGGTTGTGGACATGGGACAGTTAACCTGTTTTCTTCATTCAAATTTTAGTAACCTTGAAAGCGGAAGGAAAATTGTGATAGAGATTCTGAAAGACTATGTGATACAGTCGTTCATTTTACTTTGTGCAGCGCTTTTCTTAGCCCACTATCCTATTGATAGCATATAAACCCCTCACCATATCCACTAATTAGGTAGTACATCTATTTGCTAGCTCAAGAAATTTGTTTGCCATTCACATTTAGCAGGCAATGAAGCTTATGCCTTGGGAGCTGTTGATTCACTCTCCTCATCTGACTTACTGTGGCTAATGTTAATTTTCAATAACATCTATTGTCACATTGAGGAATCAAGTATATTATAAGTGTGAAATGTATTGATATTGGGTGGTTACTATGAAATATGACATGGAACACACATAGTTATCAGTTCGGGTTCCCATCTTTGAGTCCCTGTGACACTCATTGACTGACATCATGACATCACCAGCTTTTTGTTCATCCATTTTAGAATTCACTGTACCCTTAAAGTGCATTACTGTGAAAATCTTGTATAAAATCACATGGTCAGAAATTCAAACCATACCACAGTTTCACTTTGTATCCCAGAGGAAATCATTTTACCCACCTCACTCCTATTCAAAAATAAGAAGGTCAATGTAAACTTTAAGATTCCTAATAGGAAACTAATGTGCCAGTTTTTTTCAGTTCTATGTCAAGAGAGCCAGTGCCTTTCATGGTAGGATAGGTGCAAGGCAAAAAAAAAGGTTGCAATTCCTCACTGGACAGATTTCCCAGTCATAATATTAGACAAAAAAGGAAGAAAACATATAAGATGTCAAAGAAAAGAAGAAATGTGATCACTTATAACATACAATAATACTGTTCAGTAGCTACTTTATTCGTTTTTTTGTGTAATACCTGCTCGGACTCTCAGAACTGCCAAACACTTCAAGGCTCATTCACAAGGTTATAAAAAGCCCTTATTTGTGGCCCTTTTCTGTTAGCTTGTGTAAGTCCAGTATTCGTTACTGATCTTCTCATTGAAAGAACGAGCTGACTTGCTGTGTTTTACTTATTGCCCCATTCTCTTTAACCTCTAGGGACTCAATGCATGTAAGTCCCACAGGGTTACTGTTTGTGAGACTCTGTAACCACTTTGTCTGGTATCAGAAATCTACAGTGCTCAAAGTCAAATAGATTACATTTTGTCCATTCTAATGTTTGGATGAACAAACAATTAAACTTCTTAACCATATCTACTGATGTACAGATAGTTGCAGGTAAATGATTGGCAATTTGGAGGAGTGGGTATTCTTGTAACGGAGTTGGGGCATTAAACAGTGAAACTGTTAAGGAACATTCTTTAATTTTTGTGTGGTACTTGGAGGAGAACACAACCTAGTTTACAGATAGATAATAGATAGATAGATAGATAGATAGATAGATAGATAGATAGAAAAGATAGATAGAACTTTATGTAGTGTTAATAAATTATCTTACTTGTTGAATGCAATTTACAAAGAAAAGTGACAACCACTGAAGTTTGGGAAATAACCCTAAATTATCAATGTGTTAGAAGTAAATTAATTTTCAGAATCTTGACCCCTCAAAAATCACATAGAAAAAGTGACTACATTTTGAACTTACTGGGCGTTCAAAGATGATATTTGGAATGATAACATGTTATCCATAAGCATACCAGCCTGGATATAATATCTATTTCAAAAATCAGACTTTGTTTAAATGTCAAATGACTGAGGAAATTGCTATATAAATGTAAATAATTATTTATTTAAAATTTTCTGAAACATCTTCTGGACATTATCACTGAATGATAGTACATGTTCATTGGGGTTTTACAACTGATATCAGGCAATGAGCCTTTTAAGACCAACAATTTTCAATGTCTATATTTTAGCAACTGGAATATGCCAAAATTTTTGTATAGTCTGTCTATTTTAAGATAAGTCATCAGTATCAAAGATGGATTAGAAAATGTTCAGATAATTTACAAAAATAATTTATTTTGAACAGTAATAAGTAGTTTTGGGCTTATGGTTAGTAATTCCTGGTTTACTTAACTGACACACTGTCCTTAATATACAGCATATTATAGGGACACTTTTCTTTCTTCTCCCCTTCCCTACCTAAATGCATTATTTTCTTATTTATGTTCTATTTATCAAGGCCTTACTCATGTTTTATTTTTTGGGTAAATAATGATTGCCTTTCTTAGAATGAAATACATCTTCCAGAGACACATATGTCAAACTGTTCTCTGTCAACGTGAAAGTTGTCATCTGCTACTTTCTGCTGGGGGAAAAGTGGGGTATACGAGGTTCATATCATGATCCAGCCTCAAAGTGCATTCATATTACAATAGCATTGACTGGGGACAAGCATTTTTAAAGGAGGGTTGAACTTGGCGATTTTAGAAGCAAAGTCTCTACATTTAATTTGTTGCATTTTTGTTTACTTTTAAAGATCATTTGGATGAAAGGATCTTTAAAAGTGCAAAATTTTTACAGATTGTGCCCATGACACAAATTGAACGCCAGTCAAAGAAAATGTAGGTTCCTGTATGCCCTATTGGAAACACATTTAGTGCTGCTTACTTGCAAAACGTTTTGGGGCAGTGATCACCATGAAAAAGTAGTACCATATAAAATCACATAGATACAGATTTAATTAGTTATTACTCAGGGCTTAGGGTCATGCGGTGAATCTGCCACCTTGTGGTTTCAGATCACACATTCTGAGGCAGTGGCCACTCTGTCCTCAGAGCAAATTGAAGATTAGGTTTCATGCCTGAGATAGCAGAGTCTCACATAAATGCCCAGGCCCGATATTTTATACTTATCCAGAGAAGCAGGTGTGTTTTTGCTTGAAATAGAAACCTAAACCAGTCTGTTATTCTTTGTGGATCAGCTACACATAAAATGACCCAATTTTTCTGTTGACGTTTAGCTTTTTGTATTATATGACAGGCTAACAGGTTCCATCTGATTCAGTATGGAACAAAAGAAAAATAAAAAAAGTCATTTAAATTTTTTGTCAAAAACTAAAAGAAAAAAAAGCGTGAAATAAACTTTTTAAAAATCCCCCAAAAGAACAATTTAAAAAACAATATCAAAAAGTTTAAAAAAATTCAGCCCCCCACAAGCTGTCGGGAAGCAATGAAAAACAAAAAAATAGCTCAGTATAAAACTTGTTTAAAAAAACATTTAATTTTCCATTTTGGGGCTAATCCAAAAAGTATAGAAATATAAGAACACATGAAATTTGAAAAACAAGCGAACCATTCAGTCCTCGGGCTTGAACTTAGCTAAGCTGTCCCATATCTAGTCCAGTACTTAAAACTCTCCTTAAAGTATATGATTAGGTAGTTTGTTGATTCCCATAACTTTTTGAGAGTCTTCTCCTTCGCCCAAAAGAAAAAGGGTGAGGGCCCAAGTACAAGACAAGATACAGAAAAAAACCTAAAAACGGGAAAACAAAAGGGTGAAGGGAGTGCATGAATGACACAGTGGTTTTACAGTTCAAGTCAGAGGTTGCCCCTGTCATGTGCCCAATCTGTGGATAGGCAAACCCTTCATTGTAGGACTAATTTTGAGCATTTTATCTTTCTTTATTTTCGGGTTCACATTCATGATACAGAGGTATTTAAAAAAGGTCCAAAAGGGTTTCTTAGGTGAGAAATCCCCTCAAATATTAAAATTTTTTTCCAACAATAACAAAACCCTAGTGTTCCTTTTTAGAAAAAAAAATTAAAAAGGTCATTAAAGGGGGAATAAACCTGAATAGGATTACAACCATTTAATTACCCCCTAATTGCAAATAATAGGGGGGTTTTAAAAACCCAGAAATATAAAAAGACAACCCAGAAACGGGAAATAAACAAACTCCCCGGCCGTGAAAAAAGTTTGGGTTGAACTAAATCGAATACTGTAGCCACAGTACATCACTACATTGTATATTGGCCACTTTCTTGTTGCATTGAACACAATTACATATATCCACCCACATGCACTCAACAGTTTCACAAAGGCAGTTTTTAAGAGGGTTTCCCAGCTTGTTTTTTTGGATGTGATACAAAACCAGGTAAATGAGGAAATGCAAACCACCCAAAAAGGCCACACAGGGGGTTAAATCACATCCCTTCTGTTGGAAAAAGAGCAACCTGTACCATGATAGGTTTATTCAGCCACTTTCAACGTTGAAAGAAGCCTATGCAAGGGGACATAAGTGATGACCTGCCCTAAAAGAAGCAAGAGGTGCGTGGAATTAGTGTTTGGTATGGACGCTCTGATCAACTTTTTAAACCCAACTTTGTTAACTGATATATAAGAAGGCTCGGGGGAGATCCCCCACCCCAAAAATTCCCCCCAGGTAACATGGGGATGTTTGTGGTCCTTAGCGCCCACATGGGGGTTCACCGTGACTGTACGCTTACAGAGCTGCTTTCGTTCTGTGTGTGTGCACTCCCCCCTGACACTGGCAGCCTCACAGATGTGTGTTTTCCCGGACCCTTTTGACCGCACAGGGAAAAAGGCACTATTCTGAGGGCAGCCAGGAATACACCCAAACACCCGCTCAGGCAGCCCCAGTCCCTTACTTTCAGTGAATGTGGCTTTGCTTCCCCAAGGGGGCCCTGGCAGGTGAATGGTTCTGGGGCCCTTTTTTAAACCCGCTTCCCCTTTACTGCAAAAAAACATGTTTTTTTAGAATCCCGCGCTTTTTAAAAAAAAATTTAAAGACTGTCATAAAAGGGCTAAACAATTAATAAAGTACATTTTTGATAAATAATTTTAGCTCACATAAACCCAATCTGTCTTTTTCATATCCTTATTTAGAATTGTTATGGGAAATGGACCTCTAATTAATTCTTGATCAGAAATAACAGAGTCAGAAGAGAACGTCCAGACAGTAAGAAAAAGAAGCACAAAATAAGAACAACAGGTAAACAAGTAAACACACTTTTGTTGTGTCATTTTTAAAACACCCTCAAGATGTCCATTTTTACCAGTGACTGAATAAATAGAAAATAAGATTTATAGAAAAAAACCTGCCCTCTGTATAACATGAAAATCTCAGCAAAAGACCAATTGTTTTGTCTGCAATTATCCTGCATTGGCAGGGACAGTGACCCAGACTCAGACTTTAGGTTGAACATGTTATTATAATATTTCAAAAGAGTTGGAAATTGGCATGTTGTCATTCACCCTCTTTAGAAGTTTTTTGTTCAGGGTCAGATAGTGGGAAGCCATAGAAAATTTCCACAGCAGCAAAAGGCATAATTATCAAGAATAATTAATTACATCTATAGTGCTGGCGACGGTGGGCAGGGCGCTCTGCCTGCAGTTAGAGGAACCCGGGTCCTCCCTCCATGGAGTTTTCATGTTCTCCCGTGGTTCTGGGTTTCCTCCGGTGCTCGGTTTCCTCCTACAATCCAAAGACATGCCGGGTTTGGTGGATTGGTGATTCTAAATTGGCCCCTAGTGTGTGCTTGGTGTGTGGGTGTGTTTTTGTGTGTCCTGGGTGGGTTGGCACCCCTGCCAGGATTGGTTCCTGCCAATGCCCTGTGTTGGCTGGATTTTGGCTCCGGGGAGACCCCGGACCCTATTCGGATTCAGCGGGTTAGAAAATGGATGGATGGATCTATAGTGCTTTTCTAACCTACTGAAAGAACTTTACACTAACGGGGGGGAACCACTTGAGCCCTACCAATGTGATGCGAGGAGCCAATTAGTGTGCCATATTCTCCTCACATTGGTTGTTAGGTAGTGAAGAGGGTTTTTGGGGGGGAGAGAGGGTTTGGGCCCAAAAAGGGACAGGGATGATTGGGACCAGATGACCAAGCTGTGGTGGAAGTTTAGACAAGACATCAGGGTACACCTTACTGGTTTCAAAAAATGTAAGGATCATTAATACCACAGTAAGTTAAGACATCATTTTTATCCAACAGAGCTTGCCAGTTGTTCAGTGTAACATCCCAGTAACTGCACTGTGGCATTGGAATCCACACAGACCACAGAGTAATGCCTTTTTATGGCCTCACCAACTCCTCTTCCAACAGCAACCCAAGTTTTTCCTAGATGGTCTTGATCCAAGTACTGGCCCTCCTAAATCTGCTAAGTCAGGGGTGGCAAAATAACCATTTTAGCAGCTTTAGGTACTAAGCCAAACCAACCATTGACTTAATCATTCAGGGAATGGGGACTGCCTGATTAGCAATTAGGCCTAGCAGACCTTATGTTTATCCTACAGTAAGCAGATTAAGTCCTTCTATGAACAAGAATCAATGAACATTTATTTATGCTATAGGCTAAAATGTATTTCAAGCAAGTTCCATGTTTGACTAACATTACTTGTTGATCATGGTGCTGAGATTGGGATAGATTGTATGTTTGTAAAACATACAAATAAGTATTTCAGTATCCCCTTTTACACATGACAATAGGTTTGAATGTTTATTTTAACAATCACCAAATCAAATCAAATATGTCCATATGTTTCAGATGCTAACTGTTCATCAAGACTCACTTCCCCCATGTAATTCCAATTTTGTGGAGTAAAAAGTTTCATGGATAATAAAGTACAGTAAAACCCGGCATGTTTATTTATGCACTTTCTTTCTTCCTTTGCCTACTGATTAGGTTTAAGTTTAGGTTGTCTTTTTCATCCACTGAGAGATATCTGTTTGCAGCAGAGACACTTTACAATAACCTACAATATTCTTCCAACATAAATCATGAAATAAAGTGCCTTGACTAAGTGACCCCACACTTGCAATTCTTACACATACACAAAAAAAAGCACAGCACATTATAACCACCACTAGTGGTTCTGATAAACAACAGTGGCAATATGGCCTACTGGGATGAGGTTAAAAACTTCAATGACTGGTGAAATAACAATATCATGCATTTATCAACTTTCAGGGGTTATCAATCTTAAGAAGTAGCTTTAACTTTATAGAGGTCCACATTACTGAAAATGTCTAGAGGTTCCACCTCCCACCTGTCTTGTACAAAGAGCTCAACTGAGGCCTTATTTTTGGAAAGGCTGAAGAAAGACAGTCTAACCACCACCCTGACGCTATAGAAACCACTGGAGAACAACTTCACTAGATGCATCCAATTTTTTGTAATACAGATGACAACAAAGCCTTGCAGTGGGTGTTTAAACAGACCATTTCCCCAGCTAAAAAAAATCAAGAAAAGGAAAAGAATTGCAGAAGCCATAAAGGCTTCATGTCAGTAACACACCCAACCACCAGGTCAACCCCTTATTCATAATATTAACAATAAACCCCAAAAATAACCTAAATGTGACTGCTAAGAAATGGGCTATGATAATACTTCCTAGAATTCATCATGTAGCCACTAAAAGTGCAGATCTTTGAGTAGCCAGAGAGTCATCAGTCTTCAGAGGTGTGATCAATGGCAAAGAAAATGGAAAAAAACTATGCATGACAAGAAAATCAATCGAGGAGCAGAATACATGTATATATGGAAAACAAGATCATCAAAAGTTAAACAGTTTAATAAATACAAGGTGAACACACTTTTTTTCAAATGCTAAATTCATGTATTATATTTGGCCAATGCAAGTACACAAGTGTTTTATTATTCCATTACAAAAGACAAAGAATAATTTTGGGCATGTTTCTGCCCTTTGTTTTTTTTAAAAAAAAAAAAACATAACCCCAAGTTTTGAAATGTATGCTTTTTTAAAAAATATATATTCATGTTACCTTTAATGATGGTTTTAAAGATGTAAGAAAAAAAGGGGACAGGACAACGACAAGGGCACTTGGGCAATAAATTAAACAAAATATTAAAATTAAATAGCAAGTTTCCCGTAAGTTTAAGGGAGAAATTAATACAGGGTTTCATTGATGTGGTGGATTATAAAGTTCGTTATGAAGCCCGGGAACTGGTTGCGCTAAAAAGCACCTAAGAAAAAAGAAATCCTTGAAACTTTTTCATCAATTGTGGGTTTATCGGCACAATAAATAAAGTATTTGTAAAAGGTGTTTTTAAAGGGGGAAAATATACATATCTAAACCCCACGCTTTGAACAGGTGTATATATTAGACTTTGGTAATTAAAGAAACTGGGGAAGAAAAGGTAACAGGAAATGCTATGAGCCAGCCCATTTGGGCTAACAGAAGGGGGAAAAAAAAACACACAAACGGGCAGGGGGGAAAATTTTCCACAAACAGTGCAGACCATGGTTGGTTTTACAATACTATATTAATAACTAGAACTGGTACCCAAATGTGAATTGGTGCCACGCCCACCTCAAGTTGTTTGCCTATTGGAATCCCATGAGGATCACAGGAATCATGGAAAGAGGGGTCCTTTCATGACCGCAGCCTTGGATGGCCAAATGGGAGGCATAGATGGATGGTCTCCGGACCCCTAAAAATATCAAACCTAATTATGTCATATCATCTACGTTAAACCAATTCTAAAATTTTATTATTATGTGTTTAAAGGGGAATTGTTCTGTTCTGTGTATTGTATTACCCCACTTTTTTGACACCCACTCGCCAACCTACCTGGAAAGGGCTCTCTTGAACTGCCTTTCAGGTTTCCTTCCATTTTCCTACAAGGTTTTATTGGATTTTTTCCTTGTTTTCTCAGAGTCAATTGGGGGCTGTCAAAGTGGGGCCTATTAAGCCCATTAGGCCTTCCTGTGTGATTTTGGGCTATACAAAAATAAACTGTTTGCTTTGTATTGTAACTATCATATCTAAGACAGGCTTTATTTTGATGGGGACTACAAATGATTACTGAAGACTCATTTTACCTCCAGTCCCAATATGGCAAACAGAAATATTATAGAAAACGTTTATATGAAAGTTTGTGTAATGAGTATGACTCCCACTACTTAAGCTGCTGGAATGGAAATAATTTTCACAGCAACTTTCAACACACTCATTTTTTCCATGACAAATTAAAAGTACAAATCCACGGGTACAACTTTATATATATTTTCTAACAGCTGGTTTGCATACAAGCAAAAATGTTTTGCTCTAGGTAAACATGCTTCATTGACACAGGAATTGAACTAATGTCTTTAAAAAAGTTAAGAAAAAAGCACCTTGTTGCTAAGCTGCATTTTCTGTGAAAAAAAATTTTTACAGTCCCCCCAGCACTGGGACAGTATAATCCTCAGAGCCTCTCGTGATATGCCACTGCTCATGTTAAGTACATAAAACAATAGTATATAACCTACTGGTACCATGGGCCAGTGTTCATCCTCCACACCCTCTGTGGTACCAGTCTTCTAGCAGGTTGTGATTTATTCTGATTAGTGTAGATTTGGACACTGTTATCCAAGGTGACTTACAAGATTATATACATTACTACTGTTTACGATTGTGCTTATTTTATTTTCTTCCTAGTTAAAGCACAGGCGGGTTATGGCTTTTCAAGATGATATGTCAGATCAGATGGGGACATGAACCAGCATTTTTTGTGGCTTAGAGTCCAATTCTTACCAACTGTACTATGCGCAATTTTAATGATTTGGTGCCTAAAAGTTTTTTTAAATACCCAGAGAAGACAATTTCTTTTAAAATTCACAAAAAATCTATCAATTTATCATTATTCTACAAATGACTTCTTTAACTGAGCGACAATCTTTTGAAAAGGCTTTTAAAGTGCAGTGGCCTTCACTTTGCCAGAATGCTAGTTTAGTAAAAAGGTTCAATACAAATACAGAAATTACTGAATACTATGGAAAGGGTTCCTTCATTATTATTTGCAATTACTGTATAGTGTACTGGGCTTATAAGTGAAGCTGTTTAAAGAATGAATTGAACCTGTTCAATACAAATCCAGTAAATGGACAGCAGAGAGTTAACCAGTGACCGTTTGACCCTTGTATCACTTTAACTAAATGAACTATGCAAACAACTGCAGTGAACTAATGAAAGCCAATGGTTTGCATCACAGCCTGCACTGCTGCCTCCTAGTGGCTAACAAGTTTATAAAGTAAAACTCAATTTAGTTGTTCACACCATATGAGTTACAGTACTTCACAAAGCTTTCAGAATTCAATTTGTTGCCACAAGTCCTAGGCTGGACCCAAGCCCAAAACCCCATACCCTGCCTTTCCTCCAGCTGTAAATAATGCAAATACTTTACTGATAGCTATAAACATGTAAAAGCTTTGTGACGTCTTCACTACAGTAAGATGCTATCATATATATGTAAAGACACCTTTTCAAGGAAACTTTAAAATTCTACTAATATTTCCATGTATTTTATTTTTTTCAAGAAGGTCAAGTGGGTTACACGAGTCACTCATTGAGGCAAGGCAGGGGGGCTTAAACTTAAGGGACTGTAGATTCTACATCATCCATCCATTATCCAACCCTTTTATCCTAACTACAGGGTCACGGGGTCTGCCAACCAATCCCAGCCAACACGGGGAAAAAAACCCCGGGGAGGGTGCCAGCCCACGGAAAGGACACACACACCCCCACCAAGCACACACTAGGAACAATTTAGGATTGCCAATCCACCTAACCTGCATGTTTTTTGGGCCGTGGGAGAAACAGGAAACTCACGCGACATGGGAGAACATACAAACTCCACGGGGACCGGAAGTGAACCCGGTATCCCAACTGTGAGGCAGCAGCGCTACCAGTCGCCAACCAATTACAAATTATACATTATTATAATGTAAAGGTAAGTTTGTGATTGAAAATAAAGGACAGTATTTCTTGAAAAAATGAAAACATGTCAGCATTAACACTATTGATTAGCCAACTGATTATTGAGGTGGGGTCCAACAATTGGGTAATCTATTTTGGTACAAAATAAATAAATAAAAGATGCTGTGAGACATTGCCAATTTAGAAAAGTACACAACAAAAACAATCAAGAAGAAATATGAATTTTGGGGAAAACTATCAGCTGAAAATCTGATATAAATGTGCTTGATTTACTATAACATTCTCAAACTGGCTTAATCTGAATTCATAGAACCCTATCCAGAAACAACCCTAGTTAGTGCCCAGTCCGTTACATGGACAATTTACATCTTGCACAAGTGAAATTCTTCAGTGGTGGCATGTATTACAGGATGTTGTTTTAAGTTAACATGAAAATAAGTAATTTCTTTGAAAGCCTACTACATACATAATGTAGGAAGAAAAAAATCAATGCGTAAATGTGGACCCTTTCTGAAAGGCCATATGTAACATACACTAGAAATTTATAACTTTTCCTTTTTAAGGGCATTTTACTCAAACAGAACTGCATACATTTCCCCCCTTAAAATGTCAGTAGTTAAAAAGTTTTTATTTATTTATTTATTTTTTAAAACTTGTTTCTGCTTGTTTGATTATAAATTGCATAGTTGCTGTTTGTAATTGTATAGTTGCACAAAACAAATTTTTTCCATTAAAAGACCTGTGATATCTTGAGAAAACTTTTCAGGTTCTTTGTAGGGTACTAATACATCATCGGGTCCCTTACATTTATACATTTTCATTATTATTAATACAATATAAAAGGCATAACAATATATTTTGGTTCTCTCTGGTATAATTCAAATCTCAGTTTTGAAGCAAAGAAAATAAATATTTGTGATTTACTGTGTAATAAAGGTTAATATGAATTTTTTGGCCAACAGTCACTTTTCAAGAAGGCTCAGGCCTATGGTCTGTCCGGGTTTTTTATATGCACACAGACAGAACACACACAAAACAGGTTTAAAACAAAAAGCTGCAGAGGAGGCACTACACTTGGATATTTATTCTTCATTCTTGAAATTTAGGCGTACAGTGAGAGTCAAAGGCGATCCAGTATAGAAGTGAAAGACTACCATTGATCCCAGCTGAAATCATCATTATTGCCAAAACAAAGAAGAATCCAAAAATGGTGAAAAAATCACTTTGTTTCCTGCATCCCCAAGGGCCACAAGCACCCCATGATCTGTAAATAGAGTAAAGAAAAGTTACTTTTCTTAGTTACTTTAATTTTCTTTCAACCTATCCATTTTAATTATCTTGCGTACTATTTTTAACTGTATACTATACATTAAATTGGCATTTAACTATATAATACATGACCCCTACTTAAAATCCTCATTTATGTATTGTTTTTTTCTTCATCCGTTACTACGGAACAGGCACAAATAAGAACAAAGTTTTGAGGAAGAAAAGGCCATTCATCACAACCCAATCTCATGAATTCCAAGTCATCTAATTTTTTTTTTTAATCTAAATTAAGATTTGAAGTTCCCAAAGTCCACAGTTTACCACACTACTTGACAACTTACAGAAAGTGTCTATGGTTCTTTGTGTGAGGAGAGACTTTCCCGCGTTTATGCAAAATTACGCACTTAACTAGATCCCCTGACACCCCTTGTCTTCTTGTTGAAGAACTAATTTTAAAGTAGCAGCTAGTGGTCCAGCCTTCCAATTTCATCCATACACACTGTAATTTCAAAACTCTGCTTAATTCAGGAAGGGCAGAGTGCAATTACACATATTTTCAAAATGTACTGCACTAATACTAACTTATTAAACCATGCAACATTCATATCAATGCACACATATGTTCTGACACCCACTTAATCCAAACTAACGCGGTTCTTCAATTACATTCTGGAAGGCAGCAGGTTTTCACTTTTAACCTAATCATTTACAGGTTGTTTATTTTACTACTAAAAGCAACATATTTTGAGCTTAGTTTTAATTACCACATTTATTACAATTCATAACCATTAATTGCCTATTTTAGTTTTAATCAGGTGCATTTAAGTTGATACCAGTTTTCTTAACCAGCCATCAGTTAATACAGATTTGCAAATGACAAAGGGAATCACCAGCTCTCCTGCTAAAAAGTGCCTCCATTTACACCGTGTATATGCATTATGAAGTATCTGTGTTAATGAATTTTTAAAATAAGTGAGAGAAGGGAAAGACCAAGATGTACAGTACGGTTCTGGATGCCACAACATGGATAATGTGATCAGTAAACAAAAAAATTTATAATGTGATAAGGATTTCTTTTAAAAAGAATCAAAGAACTAACAATCCATACTGTATAATTAAATATCAAATGTCAGTATCAGCTAGAACCGTCTTCTAATTACAAAAATGATTGGAACAAAAGCTTGCAGCCACTATGGCTATACAGGACTGTAATTGCACCCTTGCAATAGAGGGTTGGCAGAAGGCCAGAACCTGTCCCAATGGCACTGCGCACAAGGTGGCAATCAACCCTGGACAAGTAGCAGTATCACCACATTCAGGCCATTTTAGAGTCATTCATCTTCACTTATTTAAACTGAAAAGCTTCAATGCTGTCAGCCGTTCCTTGTAGAAAGGAATTCTAAAGACAGGTCCTATCTGAGCACACTCCTCAGCTGTTTATGAGAGAATTTCTTTGGAAGTGATTTACTTTACAATAATTTTATCAAAAAACATGTATTTCAGACATTGTGAAAATACAACTGGATACCTGAACTTTTTTTGTTCTTTATTTAGCCTTTTACAACTTCTCATATTAGAAATTTGTTGTTTTGGCCCCCCCTTGGTCAGAGTGCAGGGTCAGCCTTTTACAGGCCCCTGGACAATTGAAGGTTAAGGGCCTTGCTGAATGGCCCACGAGGGGCCTTTTTGGCGTAGGGGTTTGAACTGGCAACCGGGTCCGCACGATCCTTCCCCCCCTCCCCCCTTTTATATAAGGATAAGCATTTCTTTTCTACCCTTTGATTTATTTTGCAGTTTGGTTGGTTTCCTTTCGTCAGGTCTTTTTTATCTCCCTTCTCCATAAATATCAGAATAAAAAAAATTTTCCTTTTACATACATGTAAAGGGTATACATTGTGATGGACTGGCAAAAACATCAGAGTTGGTTTTGTTTGAATCAAGGCTGTAGGAAATGAGTTCAGAAAATAAATGGATGGCAGGCCTGTGTTTTTGACAGTATAAAAACCTGGATATTGAGAAAACTGTACTCTTAAAATGCAAATTTCTAATTTTTTTGGCAAACCCAGAAACGATATTAAAGGGGCAATCAAGTAGCTAAAAAGCACATTCTGCCATGTGCGGCATCAATACATTTCAAAAGAACAATTTAACTTTTTTGAACTTCCATTTTTGGAAACAATAAAAATATTTAGGGCACAAAATATAGAAAGGAAAGGAGGAATACCAGAAAAAACTGTTTGAGTCCCCAATGTAAAGGGGGCGTAAAAAACTCTTTGAATAACAAGCCCCAAGTTTGTCAGGGAAATCAGTGTATTTTTTCATTTTACTGTTTTGGGACTTTGCTCCACCAGAAATTTATTTTTGTATAGCATGTTTTTGGGAAATTTAAAATTAACACAAGGTATTTACTTGAACTATTTTTTCCCCCAATTCATCAAGCTAAATTTTCATTATCAAGGAGAATTCTGAATTTTTTTTTTCATCTATTTTTCCCACTATTTGAGGGAATTTTCAAATCTTTTATGGGAGAAAAAGCAAAAAAGGATCATTCAATGAAAGATTTACTGGTAGGAAGGCTGGTTGGGTTTAAACTTTGGAGAGGCTCCTTGCGAGGCTTTTAAAGGAACCCATCTCGACCAATTTTGGAGTGGGGGTTAAATATTTATCATTAACAAAAAAAAAATTAACTTTAAACTTTGATAAAATTTTCAATGTTTGTGTAATTATTATTAAAAACTAAAAAAAAATAAAATTTCAGTTTATGATCAAACCCCTGTGTCCATTTCTTGAATATCGTTCATGTCTTAAGTCAAATTTCCTAGAAACAAAAACTCTTTAACTCAAATGGCTAAAAAAGTTATTCTTTGGTTTTTTGGGTTTCAGGGTGGCATTTTTCTCTCCGTTTCAGGCCCTGGGTTAAAATGACAACAACCTCTGGTTGTGTGAAAAAAAATCTGGTTTGGCCAATAAGCAATCGAAACGAACTGTAACCCACACCAAAAGTTTGTAACACAAAAAGTTTTTTTGGTCGTTTTAAAAAATTTTTTCTCCCCTTTTTTTAAAAAGGGTTGTCCTTTTTTGAGATATTGACCACTATGGTACAAGATGGCGTCTGATTTTATTTTGCTACCTCACTAGGTTTCCCCGTTTGTTGGGTAAAGGGATTTTCAAAACATCTTTCTTCAATGCAGTTTTAAAAGGGGATGCTAAATCAGTTTCCCCTCAAGATTTCTCAAGCATATACAGGATAACTATGAGGGTAACTTCCTCCATTACTTTCCCCTTTTAAGAAGACTGTTTTCCCTGCCTTGGCATTTTGCATTGTGCATTTGTCACGAATATGGCTTTGGGTATTCAAGGAGCTTTTTTCATATTCAGTTTTTAAATATTGATATAAAACACTAAATATTTGTGCATATACCCGTTTTGAATATCTGATCCAGCTACACTATAGTTGGGAGTAACCCATCTTAAAATACTTATTTATAATTTCACGACCATAAGTCTGGTAAGGAAGGATATCAGAATACGGTCCGTAGAACTAAGCACCATAATTAATATTTAATGCAAATAGAATAATAAGGGTAGTTGGTCACAAAAATGGAAAAATCATTTTAAAAAACCAAAACAAATTAAGGACTATTTAATTAAAAATAGAATCCAGTATTACATCTTTGTAGTGCCACCAAAATCATCCAAAATTTCAAAAAAACATTTTAGTTGGTGTAAATGCTTGATATGAAACAATAAATTTCTGCATCTATTGTTGGCATTTTAAGGCACCACACTGTCTGGTCATTAGGAAGCAATGGAGTTTACATGGGGTCCAGGGGTTGAACTTGATCAGTTTGGAAGGTACAGTCAGTTTGTATCTTTTCATATATATATATTTTTTTTTGCCACAATCACAGGCTAGAAAGGTGCATTTCTTCACTAGAAAACAATTGCCAAAGACACATTTTTCAGTGCCTTTAGTATTATGATGGGTAACCTCATGTTCCAAAACCTGGAACAAATTCTAAAACAAAGACTTTATTAAAATAAGGAGTTCATTCTATACAAAGCAACCCACAGAAAGAAACACTATGTGAGGACACAAAGTAATAAACAGAATGCCATATATAGCAAAATAAATTCTGAACCATGTTTGTTAGATGGAGTAGTTTTCCACTCACCTCTAAGTCTTCTGCTATCTGGTCACACTACATCACTACCATATTGGATTTTTGCCAAACTACTCTCCTGCCACCAAGCTTCTGGTCCAAAACAGGTCTTAAATGAGGCTACTTCTGAGGGAGTCCTGGGGCCACCTCGAGGTTCAGGAAAATCCTTAGAAAGTTCTGTGCCAATCCCCAACAGATGCATTTAGCAGGACCAGACCTCCTTGCCTTTTACTATTCCAGTGTTTTACCTTAAGCGTAAGGCAAAACATAGCTTGCTCTTACTTGACTTTAAAAGTCTGCTTACGGTTTATAAAGCCTTAAATAATCTCACTCCATCTTATATATCGGAATGACTGATACCCTATATTCCAAATTCAACAACAACAACATTTTATTTATATAGCACATTTTCATACAAACAGTAGCTCAAAGTGCTTTACATATTAAAGAATAGAAAAATGAAAGAACATAATTATAAAAAATAAATCAACATTAACATCGAATAAGAGTAAGGTTCAATGGCCAGGGGGGACAGAAAAAACAAAAACTCAGCGGCTGGAGAAAAATAAAATTGTAACCTTAGATCCTCAAATGAGTGTCTCCTTAGAATTCAAAAGCAAAGAAAAAAAAGCAAAAGTAGTGGTGAGGCGGCCTTCTGCTGTTATGCACCTAAAATCTGGAATAAGCCTGCCAATAGGAATTTGCCATAGCCAATACAGTGGGGCTGGGCCGGTTCTAGACAGGCATATTTAAGGGGGCAGACAGAAATGTGAAGGGGGCATATGGTGACGACGGATCGAGGGAAAGGGGTGGAGTGCTCTGGATAACTGTTTTTGTCATGTAATTGGATTGCACTTTGTCAGGCCTCTACCTAAGACCTCTCAACTTGGGTGTCCCACCTGAAGGCTAAGCTTCTGCTGGTGTAGCTCTTAGGGTCACTGAGGCGCATAACCCCCTGACCACGATAAGGTGGCAATCCTGCAGGAGGAAAACTGAAAAATAAAACAAAAAATAAAATATTCCTCATCAGATTATAACAACTAAAAACATGACATTTACCTTAATTGGATGGCTTATATCAAATATATTCAAACCCAACAATAACACTTCTCACTATTTCCAATATTAACAAAACTAAAAAGGGTAGGCCAAGTTATAAAAATAAATAAACAAAATCTATTCACAGGTCTTGAAAAATAAAATAAAAAAATAAAATAAAATAAAGAATAAAATATTCATCCAGATCTTTACAACCAACAACATAAAATTTATCTTAATTGGATGGCCCAATTCTCAAATAAATTTGCAAAATAGAGTAAGAATAAAGTAAGACCTCTCAATATAGCCAATATTTACAAAACTAAAAAGGGTTGGAATATTAAAAAAAAAAACAATTCACCATGTCTTTTCCTACAATTCTGAAATTAATTTGTAGAACACAACAGATTTAGAACAGAACATTTGAACTTTTTTCTTCTTTTTTTTTTTGTCTTTTTGTCTTATTTTAAGTTTGTTTGTTTTGTAACCAACTGAACTCTCTGTTTGTAACTAAACAGCTCCACTCTCCTTTCTCCTCAATCCACTCTACAACAACAGTCTCCTGTTTCCCTTTGTAAAAACACTTCCAAATCATCCATATCCAACTTATTTGTTATGGACTTCTCATGGGTCAAGATCACCAAATTCCTCTTTCTTTTATGTAACATGGTGTGACCATAGGGGGTTAGGACACGTGACAAAGTGGAGAAGGAAATCTCAGACGATGCTGAAGACACACCAATTACCAGGGCTGTTACATACAATTTATGCAACTCAGGAAAGGCTTCCTTGTACTCCTGCAGGAGTTTACAGTTCACAGTGGACAGGTTTGTCTCCTTTGAATATTTTTTGAGCAGCATCTGTTTTGCCATAAGAAGTTCATTTTTCAGACTTACAACATCTGCTACAGTGCCAGCCATCACAGCCAGAGGGTGCAACAGGGTGGGATCTAGAAATGCGCTAGATTTGGGTGCAAGACTAGATATGGCTCTCATCAGGTGAATATTCTTGTGTTAAATCTAGTTTCCATTTCTGAAATGGCCCTGTCAAGGATGTTGAGCAGGGATCTTTTCAGAAACTGATGGGGGGAAATGGTAGGGTCACCAGAGTCTGTATGGCCCAAAGTTGAGAGCACAACACTTTGACCCAGGTGTTTGCTCATTGTTCTCCTTCTCTTTGTTGGATGTGACTCATCCTCAGCAGGAGATGACACTCCCCAACAGTCATCCTCACGGATGTTTTTTAAGGAGTCCAGTGCTGCACTAACAACCTCAGAAGCACTGCACAGATCAACTGACTGAGACTGTAGAATAGCATTTGCTGGTTTCAAGACACCAAGCACCCGCACTAGGGAACTTTCCAATCTCAAAGAAGTGATGCCTCTTAATTTGGCATAGCAAGCCTGATGCCCAGGTCAACTGCAGCATCATCATCCTCTGTCATCTCAGATAGGATACTAAGGATTTGTTCTTGATTGTCCACAGTGCACCTTGTCACCTCATAGTGGCTTGTCCATCTGATCTCAAGCAGCCTTTTTAGACAAGGTGCATCATGTTTATTGAGCACATAGTGGTGGTGAAAAAAGTTGTAGAGTGAACTAGATAGGCTAAAAAATCTTTTTACACACGGCTCACTCTGCATGGCATGCACAACCACTAAGTGCAGTTGGTGGTTGTAGCAGTGGATGTATGGGACATATCTGTCAAGCCTCTTTTGGAACAGAGCTTACACCACCTCTCAACCCCATCATAACACTGGCTAAGTATACTGTCAGCACTGTAGCCAGCATCAGAAAGGTGTAACAGTATCTCAGAGGTGATGTACTCTGCATCAAGTTGTTGCAAGTCAAACAATAAGATGCTCCTCTGGCATGGAATTTCTGACAAACCGTATTATCACAGACACATTTTCCACATTGCACCTATCCCTGGTCCCATCACTTTTGAGGCAAAACCCTGCAGAATCAGCACTTTCATATTTTTTCCTGACCTCTCCAAGCACCATGTCAGCCAGTGTTTGGATAATTTCATTTTAGATATCCTTAGATGTGTATTTTGCATTTTTGGGACACCCTTAGCAATGCTTGCTAGCTTCTCATCCTTCTCTAAGGTATATTCTCATCAGTTTTAGAAAAATACCTGAAGCAATGTCATCATCATTACCGCTGCATCATGTCTCAAGGTTCCTGCAGTCCCACGGAGCCCCAACTCATTTACACAGAGAAACCTTATAGCACTACCAATACTCTTGACATAGTAATGTTTTTTTTCAAGTTGTGTTTTACCAACCAACATTGAATCCACAGTCCCCCCTGTGGCCTCTCTGCTTTTATGCTCAGTCCAGATGGTTGAAGCATGCACATGGTTGTGGCTGGACACATGCCTCTGTAGCCCCTTGTCTCGATCAAGTGCTGCTTTCCAGTTGTTAAAACCAGTTAAGGTAAAACTACATCCCTCTCATTAACAGTGCTGCCATATTTCGACAGGGAAACAGACATGCATCCCGCACAACAGAGTACTCCAGCCATGGTCGTGTGCGGTACCAGGCAGGATTGAATGATCTTAAAATTGTACCACCAAATACACGTTTGGGGTAACTACCCAGTATTGGCTGGGATGGTGTATTACCATTTAAGTCACTGGGTAGCTGAGTGGGTTGCTTTGGGGCAGCAATTGTTGGCAGAGGTACAGGAGAAGCAGTGCCTGTTGATGCCACAGGAGTAGACATGCTAGCTGATGTCTCTGATCATTGCTACTGCTATTGGTACAGGCAGGAGCAGCCACACTTTTAAAAGCTTGGAAAAAGGATGCATCTCACAGCATTAACTTTCCCTTTGTGAGCTGCTGGAAGCTGAGATGGAAAGTGGTAAAGCTTTACTAAAATCGCTGTGATTACATCAGTATATGAAACGAGAAAACTGTTGAGTGCAGAGTTGAAAGCTGGAGCGGGGCTTTGTGTCGGGGTCTGACAGACAGACACAGGTCCTCCAGTCGGCTCTATGCAGCAGACAGGCTCACAGTGGTGCTTGTGGGATCGAGAAAGAAACACTTCTCTGCCAGACTGAAACTGTGAGAAGAACAATGACTAGTCCCCCATTGACTGTACAAATATAGATGTATTTTTTAGTTGTTAATTATCTCACGAGTCATGATTTTGACAACAGAGATTTGCTGCTTCCTCAAAGCCTCCCGCTGTTGCTCTGCCCTGCCTACTGAGAAACCTGACACGGGTCATTTGCATACTAACAGTGATTGGATGTTTAGCTGGGGGGCGGGTGAGTGGGGGATCGCTGTGAGAGCTGTGGACAAACAAAGCACAAATGGAAAGAGCGAACAAGAGGTGAAACCTATCATCTCATTTGTGCCTTTTCCAGTGGATTTTTCAGCTAATGTAGTAAATCTTGTCCATATTCAGTTGGTGGGTAATATATTATTTTCTTTCTCAACTTCTAAAAGTTTGATTTAAGGGGCATTGCCCCTCTTGCCCCATCGTAGAGCCGGCCCCGCAGTGGGGCACTTTAAAACACTGCTGAAAACACATTACTTTAACATGGCCTTCTCATAACCTCACTCTAATATAATCCTGATACTATGTATGTTCAATTCATTATAATAACTATTCATGGTTGCTCTAAAATCCGTACTAACCACTACTCTCCCTTCTGCTTCTTTTTCCGGTTTCTTTTGGTTGCGGCCTGCACCACCACCACCTACTCAAAGCATCATGATGCTCCAACATTGATGGACCAAAAACCCAGAAGTCTACGTGACCATCATCATCAAGTCCTTCTGTGAGAACCCTAACTACAAAGAGGACTGTTTCATTTATGTGAGGTAGACTGGGCGGTCTCATGGTCTGGAATCCCTGCAGATTTTATTTTTTTCTCCAACCGTCTGGAGTTTTTTTTCTGTCCTCCTGGCCATCATGGGCCTTACTCTTATTCTATGTTAATTAATGTTGACTTATTTTATTTTCTCACTGTGTCTTTTATTTTTCTATTCTTCATTATGTAAAGCACTTTAGCTACATTTTTTGTATGAAAATGTGCTATATAAATAAATGTTGTTGTTGTTACTGACTACAGCAACACCACCACACCCTCTCTGCTCCTTGCTATGCCTATTTCCTGTCACCAAATAAAATGGAGGAATTCTCTCAACTTACTCTCTATGCCCCTGGACCTCCTCCTTTTAACAGTATTTTTGTGTGAACTTTGTTGGCTCTATTCTATTGAGACACCATTCTTATAGCCACCTTGCTTGTACTATGCTTCTTCCCCACTAGAGTACTAGGAGTAACACAAGCTCTCACCCAACCAGTGCTAAAATTACAGAGGGTCTGTCAGAGGAAGAACAATATATGGCCTGGTAAACCAACACAGACAGACAGTCAGTGAGTTTGTTTCGCTTGTCCCTAGAGAGAGATTTAGAAGTATACAATGTTCTAACTAGTTAGCAACCAGCTGTTAAGTCACATTTCCATAATTTTGTATCCTTATAATAATAATAGTTCACATAAAATGTGAAAACACCTTTAGTTGCCTTTATGTCGGTTCATCTCAAATAGCTTGGCTAACAGAGTGCCAATTTCTTCTTTTGTCAAGAAAGTTCAGGATATCAACAAAAATGGAGTATAGAAAGCTATGCAGTTTTTTTTTTAACTTACGTTTTAAAATAGTAAATTAATCAGTAATTGAGGTTGCACATAATATTTCTCTATTTCAAATTTACCCTAAAATTGTTAACTGAACTTGTATATTTTCTTCTTTTACTTGTCCGATAGCCATTCCTGTGCCAGTATTTCTCAAACATCTCAGAGTAGTAAAACAGTCCTATCTGGCTCGGAGTAGTGCAAATTTGGTTCTGCTCTTAGGAAAATCAATAAAATGTGTTTACTACTATTCCTAATTTAGGAAACTAATCATAACTTGGTTCACAATCTCTACTAATTCCTGGTGAAGTGTTGCAACTTGCTCCAAGCTAGCTGAAGATGGTGTTCAGGCAGAGATTGGCATGCACATCCCAGGAAAGGGGGAATGTTTTGAAAATGCTGGACAACAATGAACTCATAAAAAGATATTATTTGACAGAAAATATTCACACCATAACAAGTCTTGTACGTTACATCATCACTACATCTAAGTGGAGCAGCCATGCACTGTCAGCCGAAATGAAAGTGTTGTTAATGTTATGTGTAAAATGCAGCTTTGTAATAGCAATGATTTGGGCATGTCACATTCAACCATATCGTGTATTTTGCAGCAAAATTTAAAAGTTGTGACAATGGGGTGAAGTAATATGCAGTTTTATACATTTTCAAAACACTCAAAATGACGTAACATTAAAGAAAGCTGAATTAATTTAAATCAACGCGCATGTAAAGATCATTGGCCCAAGTGTGGAGGAATATCACAGTTTCAGCGCACAACTTGTCAAGGATGCAAACTATTGAGTTTAGTGGGACTGGATAGGCAATTGACAGCCAATTGTCATACAGGTACACTAAACTCGGTATTCCACGAACCACTGCAACATTCCCATTACATTTTACAAGCCTGGAAAGGTTCAAGAAGGCAGACAGAGACTCCTGGGGCATTGGATAAATACAGCCTTGCAGGATATAAGGGGTGATCATGGAGAGAGACATAGCATGGCACAGCAGAAGGTGCCAGGAACACCGGAATAGTGAACATGACATCAGAAAGACCACAAGAATAGCTGTTGCTACAGTTAGTAGCGGTTACTTTATGAGGTGTTTCCTGTGGCCATAACAGCAAGAAGGTAATTCATCTGAAAGTTCGGTTATAGATCAATTATCCATCTATACATTATTTTTTTAAAACCCAATTTAACCTGTGCAGAGTTGCTGGGAAGCTGGAGCTAACCTCAGCAAACATAGGGTGCAAGGCAGGAACAGACTCTTATTTAGTGTGTATCTCTATCTTTCTATCTCTGTGCTCATTACAGTATTATTCTTTATGTTGTAGTGAATTGGCAACAATTGCATGTTGCTTAACGCAGCATCCTACCTCATGGTTTCCCTCAAGTTCTTCTCCTACTACTACTTTGAAGATTATCATCATTGCAGTCCAGCCTTAGCATTAGTTTCAGAAAACTACAAAGTGCCATCATGACTTCCAGTTCCTGGCAAGTCATGATGTCATTTATTCATCAATGTGAACTCCCCTCAATTCATTCTCTATAAACACTGTATTGAAATTTAAAAACTAAAAATCCATTTTGTAGGTTAAACATAAATGAGCTTATGTAGTATTCTGCAGTAAAATAAAATTAACAAAGACAAGCTGAATGAAAAGCACCCTTTATAAAGCTGACTGTTGGTAAAACTCTTTGCATAAATTCCCAATATAGTTCTACAACGGCCCAGCTTACTGTTGATAATGCTCCACAAGAAGTGTTTGAAATGTTTTCAGGAGAGACATCAAAAATCAAACCATACTGCTGCTCATTGTCCCTCCTTTTCTACCACCCTCAAAACCTCATGGTCTCCAGTCCCAAGATGGAAAATTCTGTGTCTTCTCACGGTAATAACAATGGCTTTATTAACTGTAATTAACTAGCATTAATTTTTGTTTTTAATTCAATTTAAAAATTTACTGGTAGACCACATTGTATTATCTACGATTATTGGTAACAAAGTTGTATTAGGTTGGTGATACACACCATACACACACTTAACAATGACTTTGAGACAGAGAGTATGTCATACTTAACAACTGCAATGTGACCTTCTCATGACTATTTAGAAAAGTTTCACAAATTCCAAAGAATCGTGAGCTTGCTTTATTTTGACAGACAAAGTGTAAACGTGACAAAAGCAAGCCTCTGTATCGGTTTGCACAATTCAAAATTCCTACTTTTCTTCTTTCTTTTCAGCCACATTGTATTTATTATACTTCTGGTGAGCAGTTATTGGTTGTTTATGCTTGCACACAATGAAGCACATTTGTATGACTTAATACAAAAATCAAACCTGCTCGATTCTGTTGAGGCTCATTGCATAACACTATAAACGGAGTCTCAGGGGATGTCACACTGAGTGACTCCAATCACAGGCTTAATCCGCGACTATCCACGGCTGACTAAGATTAGGTAAATGAAGGCTACAACAGAAAATTTCTGGAAATAATCATAATATGATGTCATCTTTAAGGGGTAATTACATTTTTTTAAGAAGGTCTGACTATTACTAATGGAGGAGAAACAGACCCTACTGTACGTCGCTTCATAACATGTCACACTTTTTTGGTCATGTTAGCATTGTATAGCAGGAACTTCCTGTATCCTATTAAAACTGTAATTCTGGGGGCTGTAACCCTGTAAGTGTGATGTACAAGAATACATTTGATAAAAATTTAAGTGAATTTTAATTTCAAATGAATAAACTGAATTATGTCCCTTACACTACATTTCTCTTGTGAAAGATAATGATTAGAAGCAGTATTAAATGCCAAATTTCATGCTTTTGTTTCTAAATTGAGCTTTAAAAAATACAAATATTTGGAAGTTTTACCCACCACTAGGATCCGAGCAAGAATAACAGGCAGCCCAAAGGCAGACACCACGATTCCAGTTGTGAAGAAATAGGCCAGCTCCCGACATGAACTGCTAGCAGCATCTGAATCACTTGAGGCTCTCTTTGCAATGAAATGAGGGATAGGCGATATGACATAAAATATCAGAACAAACAAGGGCCAATAGTTGCTGTGTGGGATAAAGACAAGACAAAAATCATGTCACAAAAGATGAATGAAATCTATCTACTGTATATTAAAAATGCCACTATTGACACACTCACTGAAGTAAACAGAACAAACATAATGGTCATCATTGAAAAAGTTTTCTAAACTCTGCAAGAATGAATACTTTAATGCTGCAACAAGATGAATAAGAGAATAAGTAACATCAATCAGGAAGTAATACTCATTCATGATATAGAAATACTTCATACAAAAGTAAATCAATAAATTAGCAAATAAATTCATTGTGAAATGTGACAATGTATACATAATAATATGCAAACGTGTCATTAAATAGGTTTTTTGTTGCTTATTTTTAATGTAGTTTTTTTTTAAATATTTCCTGATTTAATTATTTCAGTGACAATGCATGCCATATTAAATAAGCCTTAAAAGAAAAACTGTCATTTTCACTCAAAGTTGAGAGGGTGAACTCTAATACTGTGTTTTGATTGCTGAATTGTTTATGAAGTGCACGCTCAGTGCTTTTAGCGGGCACTTCCAAAGTGGATGCAAGTGCAAGAAAAGGTTACTACAGAGTTACAACAGAGTTACTACGAATGTGCTACTTTAAGAAGCTCTATCAGAAGAAGTCTGCATATGAAGTGTCTGCTCTAAATAAAGCCCATGACGGCCAAAGATCTTCATCCACTCTACTGACGATTCACAAGTCAAAAAGAGTATTATACACTAGGACTGAGCAATATATCACATTTTCTATTTGGTATTTATCCATCCATCCATCCATTTTCTAACCCGCTGAATCCGAATACAGGGTCACGGGGGTCTGCTGGAGCCAATCCCAGCCAACACAGGGCACAAGGCAGGAACCAATCCTGGGCAGGGTGCCAACCCACCGCAGGATATTTGGTATTTAATAAAAAAAAATAATAATATCCAAAAGCCAATATTACAATGTTAAGAAAATCTTCGCTGCTCTTTCTAAGGGTGTTTTACTTTGATGGAGCAAGGCTCAGAAGAGTAAGAGTTTAAAACAGGTTGGGTTAATTCTGCTATTTGAAAATGGTTTGGTTTTACCCAGGACATGCAGTGCAAAATATAAAGAGAAGACACATTACTGCATACGAAAAGACCATCCTGGCACATGCAAGGCCTTTAATGTGCTCTCACACATCCCCAGCAAAATAGGTCCCTGGTAAGCAAAGACCTACAGAACGCGTTTACTGCTCCACTGCATACAGTATGAGGGCACAAGCAACAGGTAATGTAAAACACATTTTTGCCTACTAAACTTACACCCTAAAAATACTTGTACTGCGTAGTGGTCAAATAAATATACTAAACAGTAATTCACACAACACTAGAAGTGAGCTGTCTGCCCGTGCAAGCTCTTATCTGTTTATTTCACATGGCCTCTAGTCTTATACTGAAATGCTATAAAAGTGGGAATAAAAAACAGTAACTTTCATATTTTTCTTTTCTGGGAATTGTTTAATGTTCATGTATGTGGTAAATTGCATTACCTGCTATAACAGGTGAATTGAGCTTCCTAACTACAATAATGGATTTTCAATGTTAAGTGTATTTGTTAAGATTATTAAACATCAGACACATAACCATATTACTTTGTGAGCAGAGGTTAATAATAGGAAAATAAAATATGAATTAAATAAAAATGTGTAATTTTATAATGCCAGATTAATACGGAGATGTTACTTTACCATTTATTAAGATTGGAAGTCTAAGTAAAGTTTTGTTGGGTCATTGTAATGCTCCACGTCCAAGAAAATATCACCATCATACTTAAAATTTCAACTGCCCCATACAGATTCTTACCTGGTGTTGGACATGTAAAGTACTGTGCTGCAGAGAAATAAGCTGTTAAAAATACTGGGGGCAAAACATGAGATGACCAGCCGAAAAGGCATTGAATGTTACAAAATAATACGTGCACCCAACATTTAGACAAATAGACAAGAATAAGCATGTATATGTAAATACATAATTTGGAACCATTACAAATTATATAAATCATAAAACAATATATATACTTTATATCATACACATTCACGTGTTATCATCTGTGACTAGCCAAGTAATGAACCAAGAGCTTTGCCTTCTAATATACTGTATAAAGCTCAAAATCTACTTACGTCTGGTATACAAATCCACACTGTTGAACCAATCTCTTCCAAAATTTGCATCTCCCCCTCATTTGATCAGGGAACCACTGTAAAACACTATACACAAAACCCTTGACTCTGACTCCTCAATTTATGGTACCACGACTCCAACTCCTCTATTTGTAATTGTTACAATTCCAATTAAAAGTTTGAGGTCACCCAGAAATTATCATGTTTTTGATAGATATTGATACTTTTATCAAGATACCGTTAAACTGTTTATTAGAGAAGCCTTTCTGCTTTGTTTATTAAATATTTAACACAATCTATGAAGTGAGATTTGGGTAGCTAGACAATGGTGGCGTAATGCATTTGGCCAAGTATGTAGTTCATTTTACTGTGTAAACTACATGTGACAATAAATCTGAGATAAACTGATTACACAAAATTTTTAATCAGTGCATAGCCTTGCATTTTTGAAATAGCTAATACTGTTGTTCACCTGCATGCTGTCTTGAAGTTCACAATACCAATCAATAATCAGTGCTTTAAGTTTAAAAACAAAAAAACACTTGACTGATGGAGCTTGGTTCCATGATTGAACAGATAACTGGTAGAGACACGGTAATTCAGAATGAGATGTTGCCTTTGAATAAGTAATTTTTTTTTTTTTTTTTGGTTAGGCATTTATTCAAACTTACTGTATACCGAAGCAGCACTAATTTTAAGCTTTGATGCAAATGAAGAGTCAAGATTTTTAGCAGTTTTTAATCTTTACTAGTGTTACTTTGTATCATTATCGATTACTGCTTTAATACAGAGTTCTGCTGCAATCTCTTTCAAACCAACACTGCCGAGGAACTGTATGTAGCCTGTTCAAAACTAAGCAGCTCAAGTAAACTAATATTTTATATGGAAAAGTACTTAGTTATATAGTACTTCTGAAACATCAGATTAACCAATGCGATTGTAACTATGGCCCATTGACTTAGAAAATTTACTGGGCAAAGCTAAGTAATACAGCTAGTTCCTCATATAAAAAACAATCTGAGAGGGAGAGCAGTGTTTACTAACTGGCAGTCAAAGATGACAGCAAGACGGGCAATGAACACAATGGAAGCTTAAAAACAAGCAGAGGAGATATTAAACAAAAATGGTCAGAAAAAAAAAACTAATTTCCTACTATTTTATTGTGAGACAATATACCAAGTTTTGGTCCCTGTACGAAAATTTGTATGCACATCTACCATGCTGATCTTCAATCTTTAAGCTATTTAGAGAGCATTAAAAAATACTGAATATCACATTTTGCATCAAAATAATTGTAATATTAATTTAAGCCCATATTGCCCAGCTCTAGTACACGCTAGAGCCTGCTCTCTCAACTTTGATGGGTGAAAATGACAGTTTTCGCCTAAGGGTTTATTTCATGTTGCATACAGCGTCATACTGTAAATAAGTGCATACATAAAGAAATAACATTTGTTTACAGTTTATATATTTATTTGCTTATTTATCTGAAATATCCCTTTATAGCAGCTCCATTGTGCTAACCAAATGTTTTTTGTTAGCTCCCTTAGAAGGGGAAGTGATCAATTGAAGCCTAATGAAACACATACAATGAGTGCCGCTCCCTGAGGGTGTCATTCAACAGCTTCCCTGTCATTTTAACGACTACTGCGTCTTTTGAAATTGGCTTATAATGCAAGGGCAAGTTGGAAGCAAATGGAATAATAATTCATCAAATTAAAAGATTAACCATTTTAACCTTTTGCAAGCTCCTTGGTATCCAAGGGGCAGTTAATCGATACATTAGTGTCACATGGCTCAAACAGCTCTGAAATAAACAATTAAGCAAGAATGTTATCATTCTAAAGAGCTGACCTTTTCAATGGTAATACAATTGAACTGTTACAAGCCATGAATTTTAGATAAACATTCAATTATAAGACAATTTATTACTTAAAGCATGAGCCATTTGCACAGTATTAAACATTTCAGAAAAGGCAGCTGCTGCCTTGCCCTTTGGTGTCAGGTACAGCTTAGTAGGCGTCCCTCCCGAAGCACCATTATCTTTCAGTCTCCCAGTGAATGACTCATCCATGCTTAACTCTGTTATTCCAAGCCTTTTTCGGTTTCCATTAGTCCATTTGCTCTCTTTAGCTTTTTTCTTTTAATAGATTGTTAGAGTGTCTATCGTGGCAGTTTGTGCTGCTGCCTCACAGATCCAGTGTCCAGGTCATTCACATTGCCCCCTATGGGTTTTTCTCCAGATAGTCTGGTTTTGATTTCTCATCCCAAGGACATATACTGTGTTAACTAGAGCAGTATGACAGTGCATAGGTCCTATGATGGCACTAGGGCAGGTCACAATTAATTCTGCTGGGACAGGCTCTGGTACCCCACAAGCCTGAACTATATTGAGCAGGATTTTGATAAAATTATTCAGGGGGATTAAAAAAAAAAAAAAATGAAGATACCGTTTGGTCCATCTAGCTCAACAAAGTTCATTCACAAATTTTAGCAGAATTTTGGGCCTGGAAAGTTCACCGCCAGGAAATTCTTTTTAATCGCCTCAGAGATTTGGGTGTGACAACAAGGATTACAAATGAAATGGGATTTAAAATCAATGTGCTATATTCTTCTGTGTGTGAATTTTGGATGACTGAATCAGCTGTATAAGCCCTTTGGAACAAGGGGCAGTTTCAGAGTAAACTACATGAGGAAGAGCCAACGCATCAAATGTGTTATTTTTAGTTTTCTTCTTTCTCTGTTGCACAGTGCATGTGCGTTTATCTTTATGTGCTATTCTCTCCTGCCTTGGCCATTAAGTGTCACAGAAAGGATACTGGGAGCAAGGATTTAGGCAAGTTGCAAACTACAGTGGGTAAAACTGTAGAAACTATGCAGTCAACAACTGTTGCCTGGGTGCTTCACCAGTCACACCCTTATGGGAGAGGGGCAAAGATAAAGGCACCATGTAAAAAAAAAAACAAAACAAAACACATAGGACATCTCATTTACAGTTTGCAAAAAGGTACCAGACACTTTATAAATTCAGCTGAAAAATATCCTGTGGTCCGATGATCCCAAAATTGAGCTTTCTGGCTATGAGACTAAACATCATGTTACACTACACATTACAATCAAAAACACAACCATCTCCACCGTGAAGCATGGTGGTGGCAGCAGGCCCCAGATGGCTTGCAATGGTAAAATGAATACAGAAAAATACAGGGAAATCCTCGAGAAAAATGTAATGCAGTCTTCAAAAAACGCAGTCTTTGGGGAAGATTTGTTTTTCAGCAAGACAACAATCACAAGCATAAAGACAAAGCTACACAGGAATGGTCTCAAAACAAAAATGTGAATGCCATGGTGTGGCAGAGTCGGCGTCTAGATTGGTCGAGTGGTAAATTTGTGGCTGTTCACTCACAATCAACATGCAGCCTGACAGAGCTTGAGCAGTTTCTGAAAGAAGGGTGGGGGTTGGGGGGGGGGAAATGGCAGTATCCAGATGTGAAAAGCTGACAGCGAGAGAGACAGGCCTGTGCATACAGACTCAAGGCTGTTATGGTTGCCAAAGCTGCACCTTCTATGTATGGACTTGAAGTGGTAAATACTTATGTAATCAATTATTTTGTATGTTATAACTAATTTAGACCACTTTCTAGAGATTGGTTTTCACTTTGACATTAAAGAGTATTTTTCTGTTGAGCAGTGTCAAAATAGCCAAATTAAATTTAATAATGATTCAACGTTGTAGAGTAATGGAATCTGAAAGCTTCCAAGGATTGTGAAGACTTCTTATAAGTAAATACAAAAAACTTGTACACTGAGAATTGTTTTTCTATTTTACTTAAATCCAAAGATACATACCTGTATTGTTCCAAGGCACAGCCAAGCATTAAGAATGTAAGGCCAATTGCTCCGTAAAAGACAACCCAACTAAAGCTGAAAAAGAATTAAAAAAGATAAATAAATAAGGAATAAAAAAAAAAAAATAAACAACCAGCTATCATAAAAAAGGAACAGGATCTTTTTGCAAAAATCTTGAAAAATAAACGGGTCACATAAAAGCAATTTGGTTTAACTTTGTACAATGTTTTTCATAATAAGCAAGATCCCGAGAGTGTGTTATAAGGATTACACAATTCAGTATAAAAGGCACTATGCCATGGTAGCTCAATAGACAGATAACAATGACATGTCACAGAATAGAAAGGACAGACAGACATTGACTGAAAAAAATAGCTCCTGTCTGATGAGTTTACTACACAAGGCCTTAGCTACCAGCTTTCCTATTATTCAGTGCATTTATATGCACACATAAAGCCAGAACAAAGTGAGTAACCTGGTTAAGACAAAATCCTGATTTTGTAAAAACCTGTTTACATGTCCAAGTGAGTTTCTGTAGTTCTCACTCTAATGTCAAATTGTGCAAAAAAGAAAAAGTTAAACGTCATCATTAACCCCTGTGAATCCAAAAACAAGCATGAAGCCTGTGATCATTTGTTTTGCGTTT